>NC_091952.1:249568498-249868498 GCF_031021105.1 Erythrolamprus reginae
GCTTAAATGAGGTCCTTTTATAAAAAGAATATTTTTTTTCCATTTTTGTTAATTTGAAATGATAAATTCTTGTAACCTGTTCCAGAATCCTCATTTCTGAATGATCGAGGCTTATTTCTCATTGAATATGTTCCCAGTGAGTCTAAACATGTACACATGTTATCATGTCCTTCCTTCCTTCCTTCCTTCCTTCCTTCCTTCATCTCTCCTTCTTCCATCCCTCTTCCATCCATCCCTTCTTCCTTTTCCTTTATTTTTCCTTCCCTCCCCTGCCCTTCCCTGTCCTTAAAAATAATTGCAATTATAATTTGTAGAACAACTTGATTTTTAGAACAACTAGATAGATAGATAGATAGATAGATAGATAGATAGATAGATAGATAGATAGATAGAACAGATGTGATGTATGAACAATCAAGTTTTTGCCAGAAATGTTTTGAATAGACAGTTTGAAAAAAAATATAAACATTTTTAATAATAGGGTACTTTTCATTTTTAACAAAGTCCAGATCACTGTAATGTAAAATACAGATAAGAACATAAGAAGAGCCATGCTGAATCAGGCCAAAGCCTGAATCCAGCAATCTGTGTCATTCAGTGGCCCATGGGGATCTTGAGCAGAAAGAGAAGGCAAAACCCTCCCTTTCCTTTGACCCCCAACAAATAGTACTCAACCAACATAGAGGTGGCATTTGGACATCCATTTCAATAACCACCAATACACTTGGCATCCATGAATCTGTCTAATCCTGCCTTGAAGCTATCAAGGCTGACAGTTGTCATGACCTCTTCTGGAAGTGAATTCCAGAAACCAATGACCCTCTGGGTGAAGAAATATTTCCCTTTATTTGTCCTCACTTTCTTACCTATGAACTTTAAGGAGTGTCCCCTCATCCTAGCATTGTGTGAGAGAGGAAAGATTTTTTCTCTATCCACCTTTTCTATCCCGTGCATGATCACCCCCCATCCCCGGCCCGGTAGCTAGCTAGCTAGCTAGCTAGCTTGCTTGCTTGCTTGCTTGCTTGCTTGCTTGCTTGCTTGCTTGCTTGCTTGCTTGCTTGCTTGCTTGCTTGCTTGCTTGCTTGCTTGCTTGTTTATTTATTCATTCATTTATTCATTCATTCATTCATTCATTCATTCATTCATTCATTCATTCATTTAATTTTTATGCCACCCTTCTCTTTAGACTCAGGGCAGTTTATTTTATTTTTTTAGTGTTCATTCTAATATATGAAGGAAAATCATCTTAAAAATTAGAAATAAAAAAAGAGAAAAAGGCAATTCTGTTGTAAGATATTTCCATCTGAAGCTCTCTTGTGAGCAAAGCAAATTGCAGTCAACTTCTGATGGATCTAAACTGTTTAGCTGATCTTCTATTTCTGTATCAGTGTATTAATCTGGCTTTCTGCACCAGTTGGTTTTCGAATGCTTTCTGTATTAAACAAGCAAACAAACTTCATTTTTAAAATCTCATTCATGCTTGAAATACAACAAAAGCATTCCAGGAATAAGGAAATCATGCAAATCCTTTGCAAAATTCCCCAATCTTTCAGTTAAAACCCCACAATCCTCCATTAAAGTTTGTATAAACCCAATCATGGGATGGGGTCCAACTCTTAATACGAACATTTGCTGTTGAATTCCTGGCTAAAGTGAAGCTTAAAAAGGAGGGATTAATTTGGATCCGGGAGAAGCCATGTCAAAGACATATGTTCCTGATGATCGACAGGTCCTTTGATCCGAGAATCTGGAATATTGCAGAGAAATGAAGAGGGGCTTTCTGCAACCTCTTGGATTTCTGAGAAAACAACTGTTTTATGCAAAATCAAGATGGGTAAAAAATTCTTCTTCCTCTTCTCATCCTTATTGTCGTACTCCTTCACCTCCCTCCTCCTCTTCTCCTCCTCCTCCTCCTTTTTCCTTCCCTCTTCCTCCTTCTCCCTCCTTCCTCTTCCTCCTTCTCTTCACTTCCCCCTTCCCCTTCCCTCTTTCTCCTCCACCTCCTTCCTCCTTTTTGTCTTCCTCCTCCTCCTCTTTCCTGCCCTCCTCCTCCTTCTTCTCCTTCTCTTTTCCCTTATTTTGACCCCTATGACAATAATTAAGTGTTGTACCACATGATTCTTGACAAATGTATCTTTTTTTTTCTATGTACACTGAGAGCATATGCACCAAAGACAAATTCCTTGTGTCCCAGTCACACTTGGCCAATAAAGAATTCTATTCTATTCCTCCTCCTTCTCCTTCTTGTCCTCCTCCTCTTTTCTCCTTCACTCTTCTTCTTCTTCCTCCTCCTCCTCCTCCTCTTCCCTCTTACTCTTCCTCCTCCACTTTCCCCCTTCCCTCTTTCTCCTCCTTTCCTCCTCCTCCTTCTTGTCTTCCTCCTCCTCTTTCTCCTTCACTCTTTCCTTCCTCCTCTTTCTCCTTCACTCTTCTTCCTCCTCCTCTTTCTCCTTCACTCTTCTTCCTCCTCCTCTTTCTCCTTCACTCTTCTTCCTCTCCTCTTTATGCTTTCTCCTCCCTCTTCCTCCTCCTCCTCCTCCCTCTTCCTCTTTGTCCTCCACTTTCTCCTTCCCTCCTCCTCCTCCTTCTCTTTTCCCTTTCTAATCTTCCTCCTCCTCCTCCCCCGCCCCTTGTTGATGAAATCCTGGTGTGATTTCCACTGACTCTTTGATTGCAGCCTATCCACCTCATTTTCTTTAAAATGGGAAATAACTATGACAGATCGTTTTGACAATATTTCAATATGCCCACTTTTTTTAAAAAAATGAATTGCACGTTGTAAATTTTGAAAAGTCAACAATGTCAACAACACGGTTGGCATTTTAATCCTTTATGTAAAGCTTAGATAGAAATTCTAGAAATTTTATTTTAATATATAAAAATTTATATATAGGAAAATTTATATATAGGAAATTTATATATATTATATATGATTTATATATATTATATATGATTTATATATAGGAAAATTTAACACAAAATAGTTTCATGAAATTAGTTTATTTCTTCGGTCTAACAGGAACAAATACTATCTATTGAATGTACTGAAATGTATTGAAAATTCTTAAATTTTCTTTATTGCCCCTAGCTATGATACCCTTTATAATATACTATAAATGTCTATGTTATGTTTGCTTGTTTTTCTTTTTTCTTTTCTTTTGTCAGTTGTTGTTTGTATTTCTTTTTAAAATGTATTTAATTAATAAATATAGAAACATAGAAACATAGAAGTCTGACGGCAGAAAAAAGACCTCATGGTCCATCTAGTCTGCCCTTATACTATTTTCTGTATTTTATCTTAGGATGGACATATGTTTATTCCCAGGCATGTTTAAATTCAGTTACTGTGGATTTATCTACCACGTCTGCTGGAAGTTTGTTCCAAGGATCTACTACTCTTTTCAGTAAAATAATATTTTCTCATGTTGCTTCTGATCTTTCCCCCAACTAACCTCAGATTGTGTCCCCTTGTTCTTGTGTTCACTTTCTTATTAAAAACACTTCCCTCCTGGACCTTATTTAACCCTTTAATATATTTAAATGTTTCGATCATGTCCCCCCTTTTCCTTCTGTCCTCCAGACTATACAGATTGAGTTCATTAAGTCTTTCCTGATACGTTTTATGCTTAAGACCTTCCACCATTCTTGTAGCCCGTCTTTGGACCCGTTCAATTTTGTCAATATCTTTTTGTAGGTGAGGTCTCCAGAACTGAACACAGTATTCCAAATGTGGTCTCACCTGCGTTCTATATAGTGGGATCATAATCTCCCTCTTCCTGCTTGTATACCTCTAGCTATGCAGCCAAGCATCCTACTTGCTTTCCCTACCGCCTGACTGCACTGTTCACCCATTTTGAGACTGTCAGAAATCACTACCCCTAAATCCTTTTCTTCTGAAGTATTTGCTAACACAGAACTGCCAATACAATACTCAGATTGAGGATTCCTTTTCCCCAAGTGCATTATTTTGCATTTACATATATTTTTAAAAGAAAAGTCGACAATGTAATCTGTTTTCCTTTTCTTTAAAAACGGCCAATCCAGATTCCAACAAAACAGAGCTGATCTTGCCAGGGTCACAAACTTTTATATGACACAGAATCTGTTCAAACTCCTGGATGCCCAGAATAATGCAATCATCTTTCTGGGGTCAATCTTCTTCCCCTGAACTTTGATTCTTAGAAGCAAAGCAACATTGTGGTTAGGTAGAGAAACAAGACGGTGACAAATAGCAGAGATGTCTTTGTCCAAAGGAAAGACATGACTCAGACCAGAACCTGCCACGCAGACAAGTTGCCAACATCCTTTGACAAATGGCTGGAGTCCGATAGTGCACTTACAGCATGAACCCTCATCCATCACCGCTGAAGACAGTAGAAACAAGGAGAGTCGGAGAAGAAAGAGGAGCACAAAGCTGGAGATGACTTCCATAAATCAGCAATTATATTTCTGACTCCACCGGTTCTTTAATAGATGGATGGGGAGGGGGGGGGGGCATCTTTTCTCAGCCTGATGTCATCTATCCATTGAAATCTCAGGGACCAGCCCAAAAGTAAATTATTGTTGAAGAATGAGAAGCTGCCTTATTCTGAAATGGTCCACTTACCCTCTTCTGCTTCTTCTGGCAAGTGGACAAGTGATTATTTAGAGTCACAGGTGGGTTTTTTTTGGAGGAAGTAGGAAACAAAACGTGGTCTGTTTGGATTATAATGCTGGAAAGCATCAGAAGACAGATCCATATGTCACGAGTCTAGGCTCCAGTGTCAGTGTTGCAATTTCCTTTTTTTGGGATGGGGGGGGGGGGGTAGAAGGTTCACATTGCCTTCCAGTGTCAGAGGAGGAGGAGGAGGAGGAGGAGGAAGAGGAGGAGCAGGAGGAGAGGAAGAGGAGCAGCAAGAAGAGAAGAAGGGGAAAGAGGAGAAGGAGGAAGAGGAGGAGGAAGAGGAGGAAGAGGAGGAGGAAGAGAAGGAGGAGGAGGAGGGGGAGGGGGGAAAGAGGAGAAGGAGAAAGAGGAGGAAGAGGAGGAGGAGAAAGAGGAGGAGGAGGAGGAGGAGAAAGAGGAGGAGGAGGAGGAGGGAAGAGGAGGAGGAGGAGGAGGAGGAAGAGGAAGCAGCAAGAAGAGAAGAAGGGGAAGAGGAGAAGGAGGAAGAGGAGGAGGAAGAGGAGGAGGAGGAGGAGGAGGAGAAAAGGAAAAGGAAGAAGAGGAGGAGGAGGGGGAAAGAGGAGAAGGGGGAAAGAGGAGAAGGAGGAAGAGGAGGAAGAGGAGGAGGAAGGGGAGGAGGAGAAAGAGGAGAAGGGGGAAAGAAGGGAAGGAGGAAGAGGAGGAGGAGGAAGAGGAGGAGGAGAAAAGAGGAGAAGGGGAAAGAAGGGAAGGAGGAAGAGGAGGAAGAGGAGGAGGAAGAGGAGGAAGAGGAGAAGGGGAAAGAGAAGAATGAGGAAGAGGAGGAGGAGGAAGAGGAGGAGGAAAGTGAAAAGGAAGAAGAGGAGGAGGAAGAGGAGGAGAAGGAAGAAGAAGAGGAGGAGGAGGAAGAGGAAGAGGGGTAAAGAGGAAAAAGAAAATGAAGAAGAGGAGGAGGAGAAGGAGGAGGAAGAAGATGAAAAGGAGGAGGAAGAGATGACAAAAAATGATGGAATACTATTCTACAAAGAGAGAAGGTGCAGAAAAGAGCAACCAAAATGATTAGGAGACTCGAAACCAAGACTTACGAAGAGAGACTGTGGGAACTGGGCTTGGATAGCCTAGAGAAAAGGAGGGCCAGAGGGGACATGATAGCTGTATACAGGTATATGAGGGGTTGCCACAGAGAGGAGGGGGTCACTCTATTCTCCAGAGCACCAGAGGGCCGGATGAGGAACAACGGGCTGGAAGCTGACCAAGGAGAGATTCAACCTAGAAGTAAGGAAGAATCCTCCTGACGGTCAGAGTGATAAACCAGTGGAACAATCTGCCTGCGGAGGTTGTGAACTCCCCAACTCCGGACACTTCCAAGAGGAGATTAGACTGCCACTTGGCTGGGGTGCTTTAGGATTCCTGCTCAGGCAGGGGTTTGGACTTGATGACCTACATGGTCCCTTTCAACTCTAACAATAAATAAATAAATAAAATAAAAGAGAATCAAAGCTACTCCATCATCTCTTCTGAAAATTGGACAGCTTCCTCTTATCATCATACCACCACCACCCACAACTTCTTTCATCTTTGCTGGTTACAGAAAGACCTTTGATTCTAAGAACTGGTGCCTCAGTGAAAGAGAGAGAAGAAAATATCTCAGGGAACCCTCTGAGAACAGATTTTTTTAAAATATCTGACTAAAAGGTCTATATCTGCAGCACAAATGGCTTTGCTGAATGGAGTCCAGCTGCTGTCCTTTTTCTCGGATAGAAAAACTGTACAACCTTCCCTCTGTGCTTCTAAGAAGTGAGTCTGTCAAAGCACTTTGGAAAGTTACAGGCAAACAGTTTGCTTTTGTTTGCAGGGGAGATTTCTTTTTATTTAGACACCCAGAACACTTGGATAATCTCAGCAAATTTGATTTGAGTAACAGATCAAGGGATTGCACTCCTTATAACGCAGTAAGCTTGATCTTACTATATTTTTCCAAAGTATAAAATGCACCTTTTTCCTCCCTAAAAGGCTGATAATTTGGGTGCTTCTTATACTCTGAATGTAGGTTTTTCCCCCCAGCTCTAACTAGCTGCTAACGATCTTCCCAGCTCTTACCTTGCAGTCTCTTCCATTGTTTCTCTCTGTGAAAAATGTTTTCCAAGCCCTAAGTCTTTGCAGGTCCCCCCCCCCCATTGGTCTAACTTGCTCCAAATGTTTCTTTCCAGCCCTATCCAGGTGCTAACGATGTTCCCAACTCTTATCAGCTTGCAAGCTCTTTCATTGTTACTCTCTGCTAAGAATGTTTTCCAAGCCCTAAATTTTTGCAGGTTTTTATTCATTGCTCTACTTGCTCTGAATGTTTCTTTCCAGATGCTAATGATGTTCCCAGTTCTTATCAGTTTGCAAGCTCTTTCATTGTTACTCTCTGCTAAGAATGTTTTCCAAGCCCTAAATTTTTGCAAGGTTTTTTTTTCATTGCTCTACTTGCTCTGAATGTTTCTTTCCAGATGCTAACGATGTTCCCAGCTCTTATCAGTTTGCAAGCTCTTTCATTGTTGCTCTCTGCTAAGAATGTTTTCCAAGCCCTAAATTTTTTCCAGGTTTTTTTCATTGCTCTACTTGCTCTGAATGTTTCTTTCCAGATGCTAATGATGTTCCCAGCTCTTACTGGCTTGAAAGCTCTTTCATTGTTACTCTCTCCGAATAAGGGTTGGTTTTTTTAAAGACATAACCAGGGGATAAAATAATGTGCCGAAACTGACCAGACTAAGGACACTAGCCAGATGATTATCTGGTAAGCAGATTCTTTTCCCTATTTTCCTCCCCCAAAACTAAGGTGCATCTTATACTACAAAAAAATAAAGTAATTTTGCTTAGCTGTCCTTATTTAAAACCTTGTTGAATAAACTGCCATCTATTGCAATTATTCTGTGGCTTAATGCCTTCCGCTTATCCAGAGGTGGAGTCAAGTTGTAATGGTATGTGAAAATGACCTTGGGAGACCAGGATAAAATTTGCTCCCTAAAGAAACAGTCAGAGAAGGGAAAACATAGACCAAACCTACAGGGGATGGACAAAAAAATGGAAAAAACTTGACTTTTTGGCATCATAATGTTTAAATATGTTCAAATCAATTAAAAATTGACATATTTTAATGTTTGTTTGTCTTTTAATTATGTTATTTGATATGTTTTTTTAAACTAACTTTCCCCCCCCCAGAAATTTAAGGAAATTGGTTATAACCTTCTAGAAATGGCAGACCTCTCAGACTTTCAAAGAGGCCAAATTGTTGGTGCTCGAATGGCAGGTGCTAGTGTAAGAGAAAGTTCCCAAATGTTTGGCATTTCAAGAAGCAATGTCTCAAAAGTAATGACTGCTTTTGAAAGAGAAGGGAAAACGTCCTCAGCTAAGCACAGGTCTGGTCGAAAGTCGAAGTTGTCTGAGAGAGACCGTCGGACTGTAAAGCAAATATACAGAGTATAAGACACACTAACAACATGATGTTGAAGAGCAAAGTCCTTCACCTTGGTAAAAAAAAAAAACCTAGACACACATACAGCCTGGGAAAAGCCCCACTTAGCAGCAGTAACTGCGAAAGAGATCTTGGAGTCTTGGTGGATAATCAACTAAACATGAGCCATCAATGTGCAGCAGCGGCCAAAAAAGCCAACACCATCCTAAGCTGCATCAACAGGGGGATACACTCCAAGATCAGGGAAGTATTAATACCACTCTACTACGCCCTGGTCAGACCATATCTGGAGTACAGCATACAGTTCTGGTCACCACGCTTCAAAAGACACATTGAAACTCTGGAGAAGGTGCAGAAAAGAGCAACCAAGATGTCCCTAGATGTCAGAAAGGAAGCAACTTCTGTTCTGAAACCTAATCACCCCAAATAAATTTCCAGAAAAGTTATAGAACCTTCTTCACTTCCCAGGTTCAGATGAATTTTTTCCTTGATTTGGCTTCCAAGCCCTTTGTCTTTTCAGCAGAAGAACTTTGAAGTGATTGGAAATGGTATCAGACCTGGTCATTATGCAAAGCAGCAAATTTATAAATAAAACCCATCAACAGAATGGAGTAATTGAGAGGACTGCTATCAAACTGGTGGGGAGCCAGGAAATCAAGACCTGTGAGGAAGGGTTAAAGCAACTTGGTGCATGTTTGCTAAATGGAACGTATGTTGGATGATTAGAAATGACTGTTTTTAATTAAATTGGGGTTTTAGATTGCTTGTTTTAGTTAATATTGGATTTCAGAATTTGTATTGTTTTCTACGTATGCTGTAAGCTGGTCCTTGGACAGGGGTGGGATACAAATCCTGTTATTTGGTATTTATTATTTATTATTTATTATTTATTATTTATTATTTATTATTTATTATTTATTATTTATTATTTATTATTTATTATTTATTATTTATTATTTATTATTTATTATTTATTATTTATTATTTATTATTTATTATTTATTATTTATTATTTATTATTTATTATTTATTATTTATTATTTATTATTTATTATTTATTATTTATTATTTATTATTTATTATTTATTATTTATTATTTATTATTTATTATTTATTATTTATTATTTATTATTTATTATTTATTATTTATTATTTATTATTTATTATTTATTATTTATTATTTATTATTTATTATTTATTATTTATTATTTATTATTTATTATTTATTATTTATTATTCATTATTCATTAATCATTTATCATTTATCATTTATCATTTATCATTTATCATTTATCATTTATCATTTATCATTTATCATTTATCATTTATTATTTATTATTTATTATTTATTATTTATTATTTATTATTTATTATTTATTATTTATCATTTATCATTTATCATTTATCATTTATCATTTATCATTTATCATTTATCATTTATCATTTATCATTTATCATTTATCATTTATCATTTATCATTTATCATTTATCATTTATCATTTATCATTTATCATTTATCATTTATCATTTATCATTTATCATTTATCATTTAGAAGAAGAAGAACAACAACAACAACAAACAAACAACAAACAACAACAACAGACTTAGGGGAGCTATGATAGCAGTCTTCTGATATTTATTTCGGATGTCAGAGGTAGGAAAAGTCTCATTCTTGGTCATTCCAGAGATGAGGATTAGAACCAATCTTTGAGCCAGGGGTAGGTTGCTACCAGTTTGGACTGGTTCTTTAGAACTGGTAGCAGAAATTTACCACCAATCGCAAAACCGGCAGTGATGATGTGTGGTCCAGGTTCCCGAACTGGTCCTCCGGTCAATACACCTTGCAAAAAAGCCCTCTGTGCATGTGCAAAAGCTTCTGCGCATGCATAGGGGGTCATTTCTGGGTGTTTTGCATGATGTGACAGGAGCTCACACAAAACAATCACTTCCGTCATGATGTAAACTGGTAGGGAAGTTAGGTTGAACCTGCTTTGAACCTATATTCAGACGAATGTTAGGAAGAACTGCCTGATGATAAGAGTTGACATGGAAAACAGAAACAGCCCCTATAACTTTAAGCTTGACAATTAAGGTCCTTGAGTGCGCAGAAATGACCAAAATGACTTTGGAATTACAGGAAAAAGGTAAATCTGAATTCTACAAAATATGGGAAAATTGGTACAAATGGTTCAAACAGAAAAAATTCATAAAAGAAAAACTTAAAGGAAAAGCAAAACTAGATACTCCTTCCTTTCATACCCAAATAAAATGAAAATATGGAAATGTTGCACCATAAATTGATACAACACAACACCTCTAAAAACAAATCCGTATCTTCCTCAGAAATATCCAAAATGGATATAATATAATATACAGAACTAAAGAAAACAAACACACAATTCCATACAAATAATAATAGGTCGCTTGATAGTGATAGTCAACAATATGGTTGACAAATTATGTCTTCTATGGAACAAATAAATATATGTACCTAGTGAAAGAAAATATTAATTGATGAAAAACAAATAACTATCTATGTGCATATATAGAATATCAATGAAACTGAATACATTTTATATGTTGTTTAAGTTTTTAAACTCATTTGTCAGTCTCTCTTGGTTTTTTCTTTCATTTTTTCTTTGCATGTTCTGTTTGTTTAAATTCTTTTTCTTTTCTTTCTATTTTTATATGTAGAAACTTAATAAAGATTTTTCTAAAAAAAGTTGACATCCAGTGGGACAAACTGTTTTACGAAGTTTACTGAAGACCTTCCATGGAGACTTTCACCCTGAGGTTGATGGCCATCTAACCAACATGTTTTACCAGATTCTTCATTAAGCAGGAGGTTGGAATAGATGATCTCCATGGATTCTTGAAACTCTACAATGAGGTGATAAGCTTTCCCTGTCCCATTAATAAAATCATATGAACACTAACACCGGGAGTCCCAAAGATACTTTTCCAAAAGGAAACTGGACTTTGTTTATCTTCAAGGTATTTTGCTTCTCATTCAAGAAGTTTCTTCCCTTCTGAAGAAGTCTAGTTGCCTTTTGAAAAAGCACTTTTGCAACAACCATCACCTACATGACTTAAAATCTCCATAGACATCTAAGAATAGGAGATTCTTCCAAGACACAAGGAGATAAAAGTTCACAGTACTAGTCAGTTCAATTGATGAAGCCATGAATCGAGACTTGTACATTATTATTATTATTATTATTATTATTATTATTATTATTATTATTATTATTATGTCAGTACAACACAGCAAACGAGATCACTATGCTGGATTTCGTATTTCATCACCAGTCGGGCGCTTCCCAAGCACCTAGGACTGCGTGATGTAGTGGCAAATTATGTTTGCCGATCCCAGTAAAGCGGCTTTTTGCAATTGACAAATGGAGATTTTGTCAATTCCAATGGTTTTCAAATATCCACTGAGATCCTTTGACACTGCGCCTAGTGTGTCAAGTATTATTATTATTATTATTATTATTATTATTATTATTATTAATTAGATTTGTATGCCGCCCCTCTCCGCAGACATGGGGCAACTCACAACAGTGATAAAAACAATACAAATCTAATAATTAAAATCTAAAATAACAATTTAACATTAAAAAGTCTAAAAAGAAAAACAAAAGCAAAACCCCAATATATAAAATACATACACACAGTCATATCATGCGCAAAACTACATAGGCAAGGGGGGGATGCCTCAGTTCCCCCAAGCCTGACGACAGAGGTGGGTTTTAAGGAGCTTATGAAAGGCAAGGAGGGTGGGGGCAGTCCTAATCTCTGGGGGGAGTTGGTTCCAGAGGGTCGGAGCCGCCATAGAGAAGGCTCTTCTCTTGGGTCCCGCCAGATGACATTGTTTAGTCGATGGGACCCGGAGAAGACCAACTTTGTGGGACCTAACCGGCCGCTGGGATTCGTGCGGCAGAAGGCGGTCTCGCAGATATGAAGGATATTATGAAGGTGAAGAAATACACTTCCATTTTCCAGTTGAGTTACACATGCCTTATTTGAAGAACCTCTAAGAACAAACAAATATCTACCACAGAACACAAAGTTCCAATTTGATTTTTTTAAGGTTCCCTAGCAATGTTTAGATGCTATGATTCAATCTGCAAAATTACAGCCCAATCAACAGGTACAGAGAAGAGAAATGGGTTCCATTACTGTAAAGATACCATTCCAACTTAACTATAGTCCATAAAATCACATACCAAAATGTCCTACCTGTTAGCGACTACTTCACCTTCAAGCAGAACAACACACGAGCACAAAATAGATTTAAACTAAATGTCAGCCACTCCAAACTAGACTGCAAAAAATACGACTTCAGCAATAGAGTGATCAACACCTGGAATGCACTACCTGACTCTGTGGTTTCTACTCCTAACCCCAAAACTTTTAACCTTAGATTATCTACAATTGACCTCTCCTCCTTTCTAAGAGGTCTATAAGGGGCGTGCATAAGCGCACCATTTTTCCTGCCAACCTTGTCCTGCTGTTCTATTGTCTTCTATAATTACTTTTTATCATTACATATCTAATGTTTTATTTGTATAAATTACCATCCTATAATTGTTTGACAAATACATAAATAAATAAAATAAATAATTAAATAAACCTTTAATGTAATCATTGCCAGTAAAAGACAATAGTTCCACTGTCTTTTTCCATTTACATTTCTCCAGGAGAGGAGCAAGGATATCTCAATAACTTACCAAGACTTTAACTATAATAACGGTAATACTGTTAATTGATACACATAATTTTAGTGCTTTTCTAATATAGTGACTCTCCAGTGTATAATAATATTTGCCAGGCATAGCATAAAATATCTAGAGAGGCTTGTTTTGAATAATTAAAATTTGGTACTCTGGGTTAATTTTGCAACCATGTAGATATAAGTACAGTTTCACACTGGAAGAAGTATGCCTGTATCTTTTAAGTCCATAATCAAGACAGCAATGTACTGTGCCATTAATCTAAATAAGCAATGATTTCTAATGTGCCACAGATAGAAAATGTCTATATTGTTAATCATAAAAAGATCAGACTCAAATGTTACCTAGATTAACACCTTCCTCCTCCTTCTCCTCTTTTTTTTTTAACTGCTTCAGGTATCAAATAGAATAGAATTCTTCATTGGCTAAGCAAGATTGGACACACAAGGAATTTGTCTTTGGTGCATATGCTCTCAATGTACATAAAAGAAGATATACATTTATTTATTTATTCATTCATTCATTCATTCATTCATTCATTTATTGGATTTGTATGCCGCCCCTCTCCGTAGACTCGGGGCGGCTAACAGCAATAATAAAAACAGCATATAACAATCCAATATTAAAACAGTTAAAAACCCTTATTATAAAACCAAACATACATA
The DNA here is from genome assembly GCF_031021105.1 of Erythrolamprus reginae. Taxonomy (NCBI): domain Eukaryota; kingdom Metazoa; phylum Chordata; class Lepidosauria; order Squamata; family Dipsadidae; genus Erythrolamprus; species Erythrolamprus reginae. The sequence goes on from NC_091952.1 coordinate 249,581,979, forward strand.
CAGACATACCATGCATAAAATTGTAAAGGCCTAGGGGGAAAGAGTATCTCAGTTCCCCCATGCCTGGCGGCAGAGGTGGGTTTTAAGAAGCTTACGAAAGGCAAGGAGGGTGAGGGCAATTCTAATCTCTGGGGGAAGTTGGTTCCAGAGGGCCGGGGCCGCCACAGAGAAGGCTCTTCTCCTGGGTCCCGCCAAGCAACATTGTTTAGTTGACGGGATCTGGAGAAGACCCACTCTGTGGGACCTAACTGGGATTCGTGCAGCAGAAGGCGGTCCCGGAGATAATCTGGTCCGGTGCCATGAAGGGCTTTATAGGTCATAACCAACACTTTGAATTGTGACCGGAAACTGATCGGCAACCAATGCAGACTGCGGAGTGTTGGTGTAACATGGGCATATTTGGAAAAGCCCATGATTGCTCTCGCAGCTACATTCTGCATGATCTGAAGTTTCCAAACACTTTTCAAAGGTAGCCCCATGTAGAGAGCATTACAGTAGTTGAGCCTCGAGGTGATGAGGGCATGAGTGACTGTGAGCAGTGACTCTCGGTCCAAATAGGGCCGCAAACTGGTGCACCAGTCGAATCTGGGCATGATTGTTGATTTGTCAACAATCATGAGGTACAACACAATGATTGTTATAGGGTTCAAATAAGCAATCAGGGAATAATTGATATTAATATAAATCATAAGGATACAAGCAATAAGTTAGTCATAGAGTCATAAGTGGGAGGAGATGGGTGATAGAAAAAATTAAAAGACTAATAATAATAGTAATGCAGCCTTAGTGAATAGTTTGACACTGGTGAGGGAATTATTTGTTTAGCAGAGTGATGGCATTCAGGAAAAACTGTACTTGTGTCTAGTTTTCTTGGTGTGCAATGTTCTATAGCATCATTTTGAGAGTAGGAGTTGAAACAATTTATGTTCAGGATGTGAGAGGTCAGTAAATATTTTCATGGATCTCTTTTTTGACTTGTGCAGTATACAGGTCCTCGATGGAAGGCAGGTTGGCAGTAATTGTTTTTTTCTGCAGTTCTGATTATCCTCTGAAGTCTGTGTCGGTTTTGTTGGGTTGCAGAACCAAACCAGACAGTTATAGAGGTGCAGATAAAGAGACTCAATAATTCCTCTGTAGAACTATATCAACAGCTCCTTAAGCAGTTTGAGCTTTCTGAGTTGGCACAGAAGGAACATTTTTTGTTGTGCTTTTTTGATGACATTTTTAATGTCAAGGGAGATACAAAGATATCAAATAGAATCCCATCTAAATGGAAAAATGAAGGACCCAATTCTCACACCCCTCCAGATCACATTGGCAACACCAAAACAGAAAAGAATAAGAAAACAAAAAGTTATACCCTGCTTCTTTTTCTGTAATTGGTGTCTGACGTAACTCATCATAAACTTCTGAGTTACTTCAGAAACCAACTGTAGAAAAGACTGATTGAAATCCATAAGCCTGGGGAACTCAATCAGGGGCGAAATGGTAACAGTTTTGCCTGGTATGGGCATCTGCTTGTGGTTTGGAGAACCAGTAGAGGCGACAGCATGAGGCTCCGTCCACCCACCCAGATGTCGCTGTTTTCTTTCTTTAACCCTCTGTGCATGCAACTAGACACAAGAAATTTTTTTTCCAAATGCCATCACTCTGCTAAACAAATAATTCCCTCAACACTATTAAACTATTTACTAAGTCTGCATCACTATTTCTACTAGTTTTTTTCTCATCATTCCTAATTGCCCATTTCTTCCCACTTATGACTGTATGACTATAACTTGTTGCTTGTGTTCTTAAGATTTTTATTAATATTGATAGCTTCCTCATTCCTTTTTTGACCCCTATGACAATCATTAAGCATTGTATCTCATGATTCTTGACAAATGCAGAGAAATCAAGAGGGGCCTTCGGCAACCTCTTGGCTTTATGAGAAAACAACTATTTTATGCAAAATCAAGATGGGTAAAAGATTCTTCTTCCTCTTCTCATCCTTATTGTCCTCCTCCTTCACATCCTCCTCCTCCTCCTCTTTTTTCCTTCCCTCTTCCTCCTTCTCCTCCTCCTCTTTCCCCTTCTCTTCACTTCCCCCTTCCCCTTCCCTCTTTCTCCTTCACCTCCTTCCTCCTTTTTGTCTTTCTCCTCCTCCTCTTTCCTTCCCTTCTCCTCCTCCTTCCTCCTTCTTCTCCTTCTCTTTCCCCTTATTTGACCCCTAAGACAATAATTAAGTGTTGTACCACATGATTCTTGACAAATGTATCTTTTTTCTTTTATGTATACTGAGAGCATATGCACCAAAGACAAATTCCTTGTGTGTCCAATCACATTTGGCCAAAAAAGTATTCTATTCTATTCTATTCTATTCTATTCTACTCTACTCTATTCTATTCTACTCTACCTTACCCTACCCTACACTACACTACACTACCCTATCCTACTCTACTCTGTTCTTTTCTATATACTTGGGAAAGGAATAAGAGAGAGGAAGAGGAAGCAGAGAAGAGGAGGAGAGAAGGAAGAGTGTAGATAGGAGAAGAGAAGGTTAGAAGGAGGGTAGAGGAGGGAAGGAGAAGAGGGAGGTGAGGAGAATTGAGGTAGATGTGGAGAATGAGAAAGATGGAAAAACAGATAGAAGGAAGTAGGGAGAGAAGGAGAAAGAAGGTAGAGGAATGAGAGGGAGGTAGAGGGAGTAATATGAAGTAATAAGGAAAAAACAGATAGGCACTTTGGTTGCGAAAGATGCAAGATTAGGAAGTTTGCTCATGGTTTATTGGATAATAATATATAATTATGTTAATGTATGATAAGATGTTAGGTGTATGTATTGATATTTATGTGGAGTGTTTAAGAAAAAAATATTTTTTTTAATAAAATCATTTCTAATTGTGACCACCATATTCTACAAAATGTTAAGAGAATTTAAATTAAGAGAAATTAAGGGCCATGTTGGTGCAGTGGTTAGAATGCAATATTGTCCTGTAAAATCAATTCAGAGTGGTATATACTTCTGAGTGCTATTGCTAAAGAAGAAAGTCATATGTGTTTCTTTTCAATTTTTCTATCTAAAATTTGAGTGACACCGAGTACTATTTTTAGAAGCCCTGCTCGCCCCATGGTGCCTTTACTGAAAATGTAAGTGGGATGGATGAGAAATTATTTCAAACTGCTTTTTTTTTTTTTGCACTGCGAATTTGATTCCCCCGAACCTATATGTAAATCAGCCCGTATTTACATTTTGTGATCTATACTTCTCTGGATTTTTCCAATGCAAAATTAAACACACACACACACACACACACAGTATTGTGTGTGTCTGAAATGAATTCAAGTCTGGGAAAATAGGCAGTTTGAACAAAACCCAAACTGGCAGGTTTATTCACCCCTAGCTGTGATACTATATTTATCTTTTTTTAAAAAAAAAATCAAAAATTTACCTTCAAAATGGAAAGATTGTCTTAAAATTCCTGTGAATGCAATAACTGAAGCAAATATGATTTATTTTTTTCCCCCCATGTCTAATATCCCTAAAGGGATGATCCTATTAAATCCAGGTCATCTTCTTTTCAGGTCTGTCTGGTAATAATTTTAGGGCAAATTCCTTGGCGATTTAAAGAAGTTAGGGTGAACATTTTGAGTTGAGATGCTGCCTTGTGAAAGCTTGGGTCAATCGCAATGAACAGGGTACTGTCTTCTCCTGGCTGAAAAAGCTAGTGGGTGAAGAATCACAACAGTAAATAATTCAGAGGGAGGGTCCATCTTTGTCAGAGAGATGAAGCAAATTGTCCTCCAGGAGCAAGTCAACTGGCAGTCAAAAGTTGATGAGAACCTAATCCTACGTAGCTTCTGCTCTGGCAATCTCACACTACTTACCAGAGCTTACAAAACTTTTGCCAGACCCATCCTCGAATACAGCTCATCTGTTTGGAACCCATATCGCATCTCAGACATCAACACCCTTGAAAATGTCCAAAGATACTTCACCAGAAGAGCCCTTCACTCCTCCACTCGAAACAGAATACCCTACGAGACTAGACTTTCAACCCTGGGCCTAGAAAGCCTAGAACTAAGATGCCTTAAACAAGATCTAAGTATTTCCCACAAGATCATATGCTGCAACGTCCTGCCTGTCGGTGACTACTTCAGCTGTAACCACAAAAACACAAGAGCACACAACAGATTTAAACTTAATATTAACCGCTCCAAACTTGACTGTAAAAAATATGACTTCAGTAACCGAGTTGTCGAAGCGTGGAACTCATTACCGGACTCCATAGTGTCATCCCCAAACCCCCAACACTTTACCCTTAGATTATCTACAGTTGACCTCTCCAGATTCCTAAGAGGTCAATAAGGGGCGAGTACAAGTGCACTAGAGTGCCTTTCGTCCCCTGTCCTATGGCTCTCCTATATCTCCTATACCTTTCTTCTATTCCTATATCTCTTCTTCTATTCTTTCATTGATATGTTCTGTTACTATACCTTCTTTTCTATTATTTCTTAGATATATTTACTAAGAGTATCTCCTCTATAACCTTCATCATGTATTTTACTATGTGTATATATATACCCACTAAAACCCTCATTGTGTATTGGACAAAACAAACAAACAAATAAATAAATAAATAAAATAAATTAGTATTCCAGAAGAGGAAAGTGAAGTCACCATCAATCCAGATTCCAATATTACACAGGTATCCTTCCAAAAGTTTCAAGAATCCCGAAGACAGTAGCTGACATTGTTTCTGAATTAGTAGGTGAAATGGTATATTAAAAATAGTCTAACCCCCTAATCCAGTGGTTCTCAACTTGGGGGGGGGGGGTCAGGATCCCTTTGGGGGGGGGGGGTCAAACGACTGTTTCACAGGGGTTGCCTAGACAAATTTCCCATGGTGTTAGAAACTAAAGCCAACTGAAAACTCCTTGCTCGGCACCAAAGGAAAAACAAAATACAACAACAAAAAAAACAAAATACAGACCAAATACAAACTAGATGTTCTGTCTGAGTTCAATTCCTCAAATATCTATCTATAATCTACTAACAATGTAACATGCAATCATCCTCAATATACACACCCACAACCACAACATTATAATTTAAAAACATGTCGTTAAACTACATACGCCTGCTATATCGCAGGTACCACGCCTTTCCCTTTCTCCACCCAAATTCTATCTTATCTAACCATACTAATATATTGCTAAGTAAACCTATAGATACGAAACCATAAAACGTTAAATATTAAGTAAAGCATGAAAATGTACAGTTAAATGTTTAAAACTGATACATAATAAGTTATATATCTTCTGCTGAAATATGTCTATTGTCCTGTATCGCCCTGACTTTTTGTATCCCTACCCCCCCTTTTTTTCCTTTTTCTTTTCCTCTTAAAAAAAATCAATAAATTATATATATATATTTTTTTAAAGGAACTAAAGCCTCTATTCTGGCACCTTGGAACATATTTTTACAATCCAACCAATCAGATGTTTAGAGTGGAGGTTCTGTTGCAAGAGTTGGTGCTAGACATATGGGTGGGGGTCACCACAATATGAAGAACTATATTAAGGGGTCGCTGCATTAGGCTGGATGGCCATTGACAATGTTTGAAATACTAAGAAACAACTATTTTGGGCCAATTTGGACTGAGATATTTCTTTGCAGAACTGTTGGACTGAAAGACGCTTCTTAATTACTCTTAAAATAAATGATCCCCAGTTGATGCTTGCATCTGTCTCGGTTTGTTTGTATTGCTTTGTGTAGATCACTGTGAATACCTGTCAGCCTAGGTCACTAAGCCAGAGTGAAATTTTATTTAATCCATGGCTGCTTTCCATAATAAGCCAACAGTTCAACAAGTTTCACCTTGCATAAAATTAGCTTTTCTGCAACTTACCTACCGTATTTTTCAGAGTGTATTTTCCTCCCTAAAAGAGGTAGATAATTTGGGTGAGTCTTATACTCTGGATGTATCTCCCCTGCCCCAGCCCTAACTAGCTGCTAATGATATGCTAATGCTATATAGAGCGCTGGTGAGACCACATTTGGAGTACTGTGTTCAGTTCTGGAGACCTCAGCTACAAAAAGATATTGACAAAATTGAACGGGTCCAAAGACGGGCTACAAGAATGGTGGAAAGTCTTAAGCATAAAACGTTATCAGGAAAGACTTCATGAACTCAATCTGGAGGACAGAAGGGAAAGGGGGGACACGATCGAAACATTTAAATATGTTAGAGGGTTAAATAAGGTCCAGGAGGGAAGTGTTTTTAATAGGAAAGTGAACGCAAGAACAAGGGGACACAATCTGAAGTTAGTTGGGGGAAAGATCAAAAGCAACATGAGAAAGTATTATTTTACTGAAAGAGTAGTAGATCCTTGGAACAAACTTCTAGCAGACGTGGTAGATAAATCCAGAGTAACTGAATTTAAACATGCCTGGGATAAACATATATCCATCCTAAGATAAAATACAGAAAATAGTATAAGGGCAGACTAGATGGACCATGAGGTCTTTTTCTGCCGTCAGTCTTCTATGTTTTTATGTTTCTATGATCTTTCCTGCTCTTACCTTGCAGGCTCTTTCATTGTTTCTCTCTGTGAAGAATGTTTTCCAAGCCCTAAGTTTTGCAGGTTTTTTTCATTGCTCTAACTTGCTCCAAGTAAGTTTCTTTCCAGCCCTAACCAGATGCTAACAATGTTCCCAGCTCTTACCCACTTGCAAACTCTTTCACTGTTACTCTCTGTAAAGAATGTTTCCCAAGCCCTGTCTTTATAGGGTTTTCACTCATTGTTCTACTTGCTCTGAATGTTTCTTTCCAGGTGCCAATGATGTTCCCAACTCTTACTGACTTGCAAGCTCTTTCACTGTTACTCTCTCCAAATAAAGTTTTTTTTAAAAGCCCTAACCAGGGGATAAAATAATGTGCTGAAGCTGACCAGACTAAGGACGCTAGCCAGATGAATACCTGGTAAGCAGATTCTTTTCCCTATTTTCCTCCCCAAAAATTAAGGTGCGTCTTATACTCCGAAAAATATGGTACCTAAAAAAACAAAAATCAGGGGACCACAGCAAGTGATGAATTTTCTGGAACTTTTCAAAGGCAGGTTGGATGCTCTTCTGACAGAGGTACAGTAGTGGATTCTGCACCGAGCAGTGTATCTTTCAGCTGTGGCGAGGAGGGCGTTTGCCCAGGTTCACCTGGTGCACCAGTTGTGGCCCTACTTGGATAGAGGGTCATTGCTCACAGTCACTCATGCCCTTATCACCTCGAGGTTTGGTTACTGCAACGCTCTCTACATGGGGCTTCCTTTGAAAAGTGTTCGGAAACTTCAGATCATGCAGAATGCGGCCGCAAGAGCTATCGTGGGGCTTCCCAGATTCGCCCACATTTCTACAACACTCCGTGGCCTGCACTGGTTGCCGATCCGTTTCTGGTCACAATTCAAAGGGTTGGTAAAAACCTTTAAAGCCCTACATGGCATTGGACCAGAATACCTCCGGAACCGCCTTCTACCGCACGAATCCCAGTGACCGATAAGGTCCCACAGAGTTGGCCTTCTCCGGGTCCCGTCAACTAAACAATGTCGTTTGGCGGGCCCCAGGGGAAGAGCCTTTTCTGTGGCAGCCCCGGCCCTCTGGAATCAACTCCCCCCAGAGATTAGAACTGCCCCCACCCTCCTTGTCTTTCGCAAATTACTCAAGACCCACCTATATCGCCAGGCATGGGGGAACTGAGACATCTCCCCCAGGCTTATATATTTTATGTTTGGTATGTATGCATGGTATGGTTTTAATCTTGGGGGTTTTATATATCTTTTTATTATTAGATTTGTTTTAATGTTACACTGTTGTTTATTATTGTTGTGAGCCACCCCGAGTCTTCGGAGAGGGACGGCATACAAATCCAATAAATAATAATAATAATAATAATAATAATAATAATAATAATAATAATAATAATAATAATAATAATAATACTCGATAACCTCTATGGCTTCTTTCAAATGGATGAGTCTAAGATTCACAGCTACACCGCCTTTCCTTGGGAATGCTAGCATCTCGTTTTATTTTGCAACTCTGCTCCTGTCAAAGACGTGGCTTGTTCTTTCAATGCTTTGCTATTTCTGTCCAGGCTCCCTATAACACTTTTTTTTTGGGGGGGGGGGTTTCTCAGTGCCATTTTGCACAACCAAGATAGGGAGATGTCGCTAGGAATTCTCTTGATCTGATGCTGATTGCAAGGATGCCATCTCGAGGTATGAGATATTCTTTCCAGCTCGGGAACAACGGATTATCTCCATTGTTTCTTTTCAGGACCATCAGAAGTTGTGAATAAGGAGGCGGCTTCCAGTAACACTTCACAGTAAGTGACATCTCGAGATTGCATCTTTTTTGGAGATGACTGTAAGGATGTTAATCACACTGAATTAATTTTCTCTAAGGGTATGCCATGCAATAACAGAGGTTTTAATTTATTTTATTTTATTTTTATTTCTTCAATTTCTATGCCGCCCAACTCCCTAGGGCAGTGATGGCAAACCTATGGCATGGGTGCCGCAGGTGGCACATAGAGCCATATCTGAGGGCACGCAAAGCATTGCCCTATATCAACTCCAGCCTGCATGTGTGTGCTAGTCAGCTGATTTTTTCAGCCTTCTTTTCAGCCGTTTTCACTCTCCCCAGGCTTCAGGACAGCTGGACCGCTAAGCACTAACCACTAAACTACAAACCAGTCTATAACAAACCACTCTGTATCAAACCACCCTGTAACAAAAACACTCTGTAACAAACCACACCCATGCAAGAGTGTTCCTCCTTTAAATAGGATACATATATGAGCCGAGGTGGTGCAGTGGGTAGAGTACAACTTTGCAGGCCACTAAAGCTGACTGCTAGATCTGCAGGTCAGCGGTTCAAATCTCATCACTGGCTCAAGTTTGACTCAGCCTTCCATCCTTCCAAGGTGGGTAAAATGAGGACTCGGATTGTGGGGGCAATAGCCTAGCTCTATTAAAAAGTGCTATTGCTAACATGTTGTAAGCCGCCCTGAGTCTAAGGAGAAGGGCGGCATAAAAATCAAATAAATAAACAAACAAACAAATAAACAAATAAACAAACAAATAAACAAATAAACAAACAAATAAATAAATAAATAAATAAAGCAAGCCAATCAGGTTGCAGAACAATTAGCAAACCCATAATTGCATGCTGGTTATGACTTACATCAGCCTCTCCCATGGTTACAAACCATTTACCTGCATTGGGATATTACCTTCAGAACTAAACTTATTCTGACAGTGTATAGGGCAGTGTTTCCCAACCTTGGCAACTTCAAGATATCTGGACTTCAACTCCCAGAATTCACCAGCCAGCATTTGCTGGCTGGGGAATTCTGGGAATTGAAGTCCAAATATCTTCAAGTTGCCAAGGTTGGGAAACACTGAAAGAGGGTTTCTTACCTGAGCAGGAAAGGGGGTTGGACTAGAACAGAGGTCCCCAACCTTTTTTGCACCAGGGACCGGCTTTCAGCTAGACCAGTTTTCCATGGCCCGGTGGGGTGGGGGGGAGCTAGCTGTCAGCGGCGCCGTAAAAGGGGCGATCAAGAGAGGAATGGGTGAATGAATGGACGGAGGGTGGGAAGGAAGGAAGGAAAGAGGGAAGGTACAGGAACAGAAGAAGGGTGCAAAGAAGCAAAGAAAGGTGTGAAAGGGGAGAGTAAGAGAGGAAGGAGTGAAAGAAGGGAATGAGGGAGGAAAGAAGGGAGGAAGGAAAAGGAAAGCAAGAAATGGAGGGAGGAAAGGAAGGGAGGAAAGGAAGGAAGGAAGGAAGAAAGAAGGAAAGAGGGAAGGGACAGGAACAGAGGAAGGAAGCAAGGAAACTTATGAAAGGGGAGAGTAAGAGAGGAAGGACTGGAGGGAGGGAGGGAAGAAGGTAGGAAGGAGAAAGAAAAGAAATAGAGGAAGGAAAGGTAAAAGAGAGAAAGAAAAAGAGCAAGAAAGAAAGAGAAAGAAAGAAAGAAAGAAAGAAAGAAAGAAAGAAAGGCAACTTCAAAGAAAGGCTCACTGAGCATCTCTCACTCTCTCTCTCTTTCTATCCCTCTTTCTTTCTCTTCCCTTCTCTCTCTCCTCTTCCTTTATCTCCTCTTTCTCTCCCCCCTCTCTCCCCCTTTCCCTCTCTCTTTCTCTCTCCCTCTCTTGCTATCTCTCCCCCCTTTCCCTCTCTTTCTCCCTCTCTTTCTCTCTCTCCCCCCTCTCTCTTTCTCTCTCTCTCCCCCTCTTTCTCTCTCTTCTTCTCACTTTCTCTCTCTTGTTTTCTTTCTGTCTCTTTTGCTTTCTCTTTCTCACTCTTTCTCTCTTGTTTTGTTTCTCACACTCTTTCTCTCTCTTGTTCTCTCTCTCTTGCTATCTCTTTCTCTCCCCCCTTTCTCTCACTCTCTCTTTCTCACTTTCTCTCTATCTTGCTGTCTGTTGCTTTCACTCACTCTCGTTCTCTCTCCGTTCTTCTCAGCGGTGACACGCGCACGCCCTGCCCGCCTCACATTTGCCGAGAGGACTTTCGCCCCGGGCTCTCAGCAAGGGGGTTTGCATGAGAGGCGGGGCCGGCGGAAGGTGATATTCAATGTCGGGGGCGCACGGGCGGTTTTGCGCGCGCTCCCTATCTCCCTGCTAGCCCACTCGGAATACGTATTCAAAATAAGAAAAGCCTTTGCCGGCGAAGGCTTTTCTTATTTTGAATACAGTATTCCGAGTGGGCTAGCAGGGAGATAGGGAGCGCGCGCAAAACCGCCCGTGCGCCCCCGACATTGAATATCACCTTCCGCCGGCCCCGCCTCTCATGCAGCCCCCTTGCTGAGAGCCCGGGGCGAAAGTCCTCTCAGCAAATGTGAGGCGGGCAGGGCGTGCGTTCCGGGTGCGGGAGGAGCTGCGGTGAAAGGCAGGAGGTGGCAGAGGAGCAGAGGGGGCAAATCGGGCGGGCGGTGGGCAGAGCGAAAAGGCCGAGGGGGCCCTGGCGCCGCGGACCGGCTGAAAACCCCCAACGGCCTGGTCCCGGTCCGCGGACCGGCGGTTGGAGACCCCTGGACTAGAAGACCTCCAAGGTCCCTTCTAACTCTGTTATTCTGTTATAACTTGATGTATTTAAACAAATCGCCCCAGCTATATTTTTTTGTAAGCTGTTAGGCCCTGAATAGGGATCACTACCATGGAAATTGGTCTTTTACTGGTGAGCAGACAATTGGAAATAGTATGCAAATGTAACCTTCAAACAAGTCAAAACGAGAGACAGAAAGGAGCCGGATAGCATCTGTTGGCAATAACTCGCACAACCTATTTCTTCTATCTAAATAAAACCGGAACTTTAATGCTTACCATGTTCCGAGTTTAATCAGCAAAATAACTTTTGAACTCCATACACCTGACTGCACCTTGTGCATTAAGGTGTGACATTGTGTTTCTTCCATTTTCTTTTTTTCTTTTTCTCAGCGCAAGCTTCTGGCCTCTGCTATAATTGTCTTCTACTTAGAAAGCTCTTTCTGGCTGTTTGATTCTCAGCTTGAAAAAAATATTATCCATTGAGAGTCAAAGTGATTTAGCAGTTCAGGTGCTGGTCTAGCAGCACAAAGCTACGGATTCAACTCCATCCTTCCTGTCAAAAGCTTACTGTCAGCTCTGCTCCCTTTCAGAATCCGTGGAAGTAGAACTCAGTCCATTTGAACTTCGAGGCGTACTTTCACTAGATTAGAAGTGGATGCTCGTTTAGATGTTTATGTTTTATTATAAATAGAAAAAGGGAATATAAGGGATTGGATTTTATAATATTGTTATTTGTAGATGAAATATATCACATGTGTGGTTAACTTTAATTAACTTAGCAAAGAAGAGGGTAAAAAGTACATATTGAAAGTATTATTACCACTTTTTTATCTCTCTGAATGTTTAAGATATCTAAAAAATATTATTAATTATTATTTTAAGCATTGATTCTGTTTTTTTATTGCCTTCTCTGTGGCGGCCCCGACCCTCTGGAACCAGCTTCCCCTGGAGATCAGGACTGCCCCCACCGTCCTTGCCTTACACAAACTCCTTAAAACCCACTTCTGCCTTCAGGCATGGGGAAATTGATTCTCACGGGCCGTTCGGGTTTTATGCATGGTTTGTTTAGGATGTGTGACTGTTTTATATTAAGGGTTTTAAATTGTTTTTAACTATTGGATTTGTACTGTGTCCTGTTGTTGTGAGCCGCTCCGAATCTCTGGAGAGGGGCGGCATACAAATCTAATAAATAATAATAATAATAATTTGTCAGCCAGGGGGCTAGGGTCTAATGGCCCCAAGCCTAGCAGCATAAATAGGTCTTTAAGTTTTTACTGAAGTTTTTTCTCCTTCTCAATATCATCAATATTCCCAATATCTCCTTAGACTCAGGGCGGCTTACAACATGTTAGCAATAGCACTTTTTAAACAGAGACAGCATATTGCCCCCAACAATCTGGGTCCTCATTTTACCCACCTCAGAGGGATGGAAGGCTGAGTCAACCTTGAGCCGGTGATGAGATTTGAACCGCTGACCTGCAGATCCAGCAGTCAGCTTTAGTGGCCTGCAATGCTGTACTCTACCCACTGCACCACCTCGGCTCATATATGTTTCCTATTTAAAGGAGGAACACTGTTGCATGGGTGTGGTTTGTTACAGAGTGGTTTTGTTACAGGGTGGTTTGATACAGAGTGGTTTGTTACAGACTGGCTTGTAGTTTAGTGGTTAGTGCTTAGTGGTTGCAGTGGTGGATTTAGTAAGAGTTATATACTAATATTGTATGATAGTTTATTTAGAGAAGCAGTTTGATAAAAGAGAAGTAAATATATTTTTACAAGAAAGCCTGCTGCTGTGTTTCATTGAAGACTTTAATTAGGTGTAGTGGTTAAGTGTGGCTATTTGGTGTTGTGTATACTCCCTTGCAGCCTGAGAAATGTTCTGATTCGGAGGGGGAGGGTGATTTAGAGATTGTAAATTTACCTGATTTAGAGACAGATGGCAATGTTAGCGATGAGCACGGAGCTAATGACATAGACATGAATTCGGATGAATCAAATGGGAAGATGGCAGATGGATTGATCCCCATTTTAGATGCTATCAGAGATGTTTAGAAGAAAGAGGGAAGAGTTAGAGAGTGAGGAATTAATTACCTCACATCTGTGTGTGAACAGAAGAAGAAACTGATTCTGTTCAATCTTGTCATCCCAAGATGGACGCGTCCATGACACGGTCCAGAAAGTAAGCTAACAAATGTGTGATTTATGACCTGCTTTTATGGCTCCTGGCTAGCACTGATTAGCCCATAAATTTTAGAATGACTTGTGGAATGTTTTGATGTTATTTCTGAAATAATTAGCTTAACTACTAAAAGAGAGAAATGAAAAAGAAAAGCACTGTGTGTGAAGATGTATAAATGGGAAAAAAAGGAGAAATGAAGAAGATGTTGTGGTTTTTTTTACAAATATATGCCTTTAGCAATAATTTATTTCAATTATTATCTGAATTAACCTGAAACCAGAACACTTGATGGGTTACCTTCCATGTGCGTAAAACTCTCACTCTGGCCAACATATCCATGATGGCAAACCTATGGCATGCATGCTATAGGTGGCATGTGGAACCATATCGGAGGGCACGTGATACTTTTTCCTGTGTCAGTTCAAACCCACATGTGTGCGCTGCACAACTGATTTTCAGCCTTGGGAAAGGCCGTTTTGCCCCCCAAACACTTTAGGGAAGCTTTCCTGAAGCCCCAGAGGAAAATCCCCAGCCCCTGCTCTTGAATATCTAGATGAAACCACGAAGCAGTGGAAGTGATGTGCCGGTGCCTGGAGGCTGTTGGGGCCTGGATGGGTGTCAACAAACTCAAACTCAACCCAGACAAGACGGAGTGGCTGTGGGTCTTGCGTCCCAAGGACAATTCCATCTGTCCATCCATTACCCTGGGGGGAGAATCAATGACCCCCTCAGAGAGGGTCCGCAACTTGGGCATCCTCCTCGATCCACAGCTCACATTAGAGAAACACCTTTCAGCTGTGGCGAGGGGGCGTTTGCCCAGGTTCGCCTGGTGCACCAGTTGTGACCCTATTTGGACCGGGAGTCACTGCTCACAGTCACTCATGCCCTCATCACCTCGAGGCTCGACTACTGGAATGCTCTCTACATGGGGCTACCTTTGAAAAGGGTTCGGAAACTTCAGATCGTGCAGAATGCAGCTGCGAGAGCAATCATGGGCTTTCCCAAATATGCCCATGTTACACCAACACTCCGCAGTCTGCATTGGTTGCCGATCAGTTTCCGGTCACAATTCAAAGTGTTGGTTATGACTTTTAAAGCCCTTCATGGCACCGGACCAGACTATCTCAGGGACCGCCTTCTGCTGCACGAATCCCAGCGACCAGTTAGGTCCCACAGAGTGGGTTTTCTCTGGGTCCCGTCAACCAAACAATGTCGCTTGGCGGGAGCCAGAGGAAGAGCCTTCTCTGTGGCAGCCCCGGCCTCTGGAACCCAGTCCCCCCCAGAGATTAGAATTGCCCCCACCCTCCTTGCCTTTCGAAAGCTGCTTAAAACCCACCTCTGCCACCAGACATGGGGGAATTGAGATATTCTTTCCCCCTAGGCCTTTACAATTTTATGCATGGTATGTTTGTATGTATGATTGGTTTTTATATAATGGGTTTTTAACTGTTTTTAGTATTGGATTTTGTTATATAATGTTTTATTGCTGTTGTTAGCCGCCCCGAGTCTGCGGAGAGGGGCAGCATACAAATCCATTAAATAAATAATAAAATAAATAAATCTGCAGACACTGGGTGGGTTTCTAGCAGTATGCTGATAACACTCAGCTGTATGACTCTACACCATTTCTAGACTCTCAACAATTCTTTATTTACAAATAAAGTGTATTGTTAATTATTACCACATTTCCCTGAAAAATAAGACCCTTTCTTATATATTTTTGCCACACACAAAAAAAGGCAAGCAAAGTTTTCCAAATTTTCGATTATAACTGGACCCCTTTTTTCCCTCTGTCCATATAAACATGAAGGCAAAAGGGATCCCAAACAATTGACTCGAAGAGACAAAAAAGATCAGCAATTTATTGTCTTTTTTCTTTTCCTTTTTGAAGTAGCTCATCAAGCATTGACCTATTGATGGATTAGCAACTTTACAGCATATCCCTTTCACATTCAATAACATTAAAGTGGTCAATTGACCATTTGAATTAAATGTTCAGCCTCAGAGGATAAATAGCACAAATTTGGAAGGTAGAAGATACGCTCTATAAATAGCGTTTTTCTTTAAAAAAAAAATAGGTGCCACATTCCAGAGCATTGAATAGATTTTTTTTTCTCCTGGGAGATTATACATCCAGCATTTCCACATTGTAAGTGGCTTCTTTCTTATTGTAGGAAAATAACAAGATTGTTCTGCCTTGAAGAAAAGAATTGGTCAAACCAGAGGTTCCCGATTGCTATTTTTGTTATCATTCTTGGATAAAGTTATTGATGAAAGTGGTTGTCAGTACTACGTACTGTATTGGTTGGGTTTCTAATTTTTTTAATTTTTTTTATTTTATTTTATTTGTTTAGTCCAATACACAATAATACACAATGAGGGTTATAGAGGACATAATCAGGTATAATGTATTAAAGGGGGAATAGAGGAGAAAATAAAGGAGTGAAATATAACTATGAGAGAATAGCAGAAAAAGATATAGGGATAGGAGAGAAGATATGTGAGATATAGGAGAGACAATAGGACAGACGACGGTAGGCACTCTGGTGCGCTTATGTATGCCCCTTACTGACCTCTTAGGAACTTGGTGAGGTCAACCATGGATAGTCTAAGGGTAAAGTGTTGGGGCTTAGGGGATGACACTACACAGTCCGGTAGTGAATTCCACGCTTCGACAACTTGATTACTAAAGTCGTATTTTTTACAGTCAAGTTTGGAGTGGTTAATATTAAGCTTGTAACTGTTGTGGGCTCTTGTGTTGTTGTGGTTGAAACTGAAGTAGTCGTTGACAGGCAGGACGTTGCAGCTTATGATCTTGTGGGCAATACTTAGATCATGTTTGAGGCGTCTTAGTATATGAAGATAAACCAGCATTGTATGTTAGGAGGAAATAACAGATATTACTTTAAAAGCTAGGTAGAGTAACTGTTGGGATCCTTTCTACCGTTGGTTAGAAAAAAAAGAACAACTTGTCTAACAAATGACAAGAACTGTATATATTCAAACAGACACAAATCTGGTATTAAACCTTTCCTTCTTTCTCAATAGATGCAAGAGACATTGATATGTACTTTAAAATTGGACTGGCTTTCTTAAAACGTCTTTATCTTGATTTATTCAACGCTTTCTTTTACTTATCTATAATTACAAATATTAGATATAAGGAAATGAGCTGCAGAAAATATATCCACTTCATAATCTCAATACAGATCTAACGTACACCCGCCCACTCCTTTCCTCCTTTTACTCTTCTCTTTCCCTTTCCTTTTTTCCTTTCTTTTGTTTATTTGTCTTGGTATATTGTCAAAGTATATATTGTTTAGACTATAATCTGACATGATTATTATCTTCTGTAACTCGGAATGTTTTCATTGTCAATCGCAATTATATGTATTCATTGTATATTTGTAAATAAAATATTTTTATATATATATAAATATTTTATTTACAAATATACAATAAAACAGCATATAACAATAATCCAATACTAAAAACAGTTAAAAACCCATTATATAAAAGCCAAGCATACATACAGACATACCATGCATAAAATTGTAAAGGCCTAGGGGAAAAGAGTATCTCAATTCCCCCATGCCTGGCGGCAGAGGTGGGTTTTAAGCAGCTTACGAAAGGCAAGGAGGGTAGGGGCAATTCTAATCTCTGGGGGGAGTTGTTTCCAGAGGGCCGGGGCCACCACAGAGAAGTATTGTTGGTTACATATGCTGGTTAGTATTAATATCTGATCTGTGTGCAAAATACTGTGTGGAATATAATATACTGCCGTGTGCTAAGTTGTAGAGATATATAAGAGCTGTGTGCAATATATTGTGAAGAATATACTATAGTTGTAAAGGTATTTGCTGTAGAATCCGAGAATATACTATATTTCTGTGTGCGTAATAGTATGTGTACCTGCTGGGTGAAAATAAGAGATGCATTCTGGACTGTATTATAATTACTGTGTAATATTATGGAGATATTGTTTATCCTGTAAATAATACCTTTACTATATGTTGGCTTGTATTATTGTCTGAACAACCACCATTGCCGCATATACTCTAGTTCATATACAGTGTTTCTATTATTGGTTGTTATACCAGTGTAGAATGCTGACAGTGGTGACATTTCAAATCACCTGATCTTGCTGAATAGCCAATCACATTTGATCATGTGGTGACATTGCTTGGGGAAATTGAGTATCACATATTCTGAGCTATCCCATGCTTCTCCAGAGCTGAGGAAGCTTCTTGGATGAGAAGCAAAACGTCTTCAGAGAAAAACCAGACAGTCCTTTTGTCTGTTGAAAAAAACACCTTTGAGGCACCCATAATCTCGATGACAGAATCTCCATAGACATAGCCCATGCAATTTTATTAATTCTGAAATATTGGGAAATCTGAGCTTGGTTTTTTTCTTTCAGATGTTTCATTACCCAAGCCCCAGAAAATTGCAGTGTAATGATGATTATGATTATTATGTTTATTGTGGTTATTATTTCTTCTTCTTCTTCTTCTTCTTCTTCTTCTTCTTCTTCTTCTTCTTCTTCTTCTTCTTCTTCTTCTTCCTCTTCCTCTTCTTCTTTCTTCTTGCGCCTTGTGGGTGCAATGATTAGAGTGCAGTACTGCAAGCTGCTTCTGCTGACTGCTGGCTGTAGTTCAGCAGTTCAGATCTCACCAAGCTCAAAGTTGACTCAGCTTTCCAACTTTCTGAAGTGGGTAAAATGAGGACCAAGATTGTTGGGGGTGATATGCTGACTCTGTAAACTTCTTAAAAAGGGCTGTAAAGCAACTGTGAAGCAGTATATAAGTACTATTGCTATTCTTCCTCCTTCTCCTCCTCCTTGTCTTCTTCCTCTTCCTCCTCTTTCTCCTCCTCCTCCTCTTCCTCTTCTTCCTCCTCCTCCTCCTTTTCTTCTTCCTTTCCTCTTCCTCCTCTTCCTCTTTATTCTCCTCCTTTTCTTCTACCCTCATCCTCATCCTTCCTCTTCCTCATCCTCTTCCACCTTTTTTCTCCTGTTTTCCTTCTCCTTTCCCTCCCCTCCTCCTCCCCCCTTACCTGCTGCAAAATCCCAGGAGAAGATATGCTTGGCGTGTCTCTACTCCCATCATTCTTTTGTGTCTGAATCTGAAGTGTCACATAGTTCTTTATTATTTAGAAATTATTATTTCCATATTATTGAAGAACCACTGATAGAACTCTGGAGTATTTCCACCAATCAGCTAGAAAACTTTATATTCCTCATATCAATAATATAGGACATTCTTTTAATGAAATGCATTTTATTCTGAAGCAGCAGTTTCGTAAGTTTTATCTCACTCTGTGATAAAAGGCTCTCCTTAGCCAAGTTGCTAATAAAAGATATGATTGATGGACCTGAAGCCTAACATGTGAATTAATAATATGTAAAAAAAATATCATTATCGGTAAAACCTCTTAACAATTTGTTCCATCCATAATTCAAATTGTGGGTGATGCTCAGCTTATTCTGTACTCTGAAAGGTCATTTTGATGCTAAATGATTTACTTTTTTGATATGACCTATTGTTTCATTACATTGAAGAAAAAAAATAGACCACAGAAAATGAAAGCGTAAGCGAAAACGAAAATGAAAACGAAAATGAAAATCATCATCATCATCTTCGATCACATACTCAGCTGCTGCAAAAAGATCGCACAGACTGATGCTGTGGCACAGATGATCCACTGGAACTTCTGCCAGAACTACCATTTACCAGTGGCAAAGAACTGGTGGGATCATAAGCCCGAAAAAGTGGTCGAAAATGAGCAAGGAAAACTACTGTGGGACTTCCGACTTCAGACTGACCAAATTTTGAAACATAACACACGAGACATCCTGATTGTGGAGAAAAAGAAAGTATGGATCATCGACATCGCAATCCCAGGGGACAGCAGAATTGAGGAGAAGCAGCTAGAGAAATTAGTGAAATACGATCTAAAAATCAAACTGCAAGGACTGTGGCATAAGCCAGTGAAAGTGGTCCCAGTGGTACTTGGCACGCTGGGCGCAGTGCCAAAGGATCTCAGCGGACATTTGAAAACCATCGAAATTGACAAAATCTCCATCTGTCAATTGCAAAAGGCCGCTTTACTGGGATTGGCAAACATAATTCGCCGCTACATCACGCAGTCCTAGGGGCTTGGGAAGCGCCCGACTGATGATGAAATATGAAATCCAGCATAGTGATCTCATTTGCTGTGTTGTATTGACATAACAACAACAACACCAACAATGATAAAAATAATTTTATTCACAAAACAGTAATACACAGCAAATGAAATTGATATGCTGGATTTCGTATCACAATATCACAACACAAATACTTCTCAAGCGTCTAGGACTGTGTGATGTATTTTCGTATGATGTGCACCTAATCATTCTTGCTGTGATTGGACTGTATCTATCTCTCTCCATTTATAGTGGAATACCATAACCCTAGTAACCCATTTGGACTGATGGGCTGGCATTGACCAAAACGGAGACTATCAAGAGGACTAAGGAATGTGGAGAGGGGTGGCATACAAATCTAATAGATTATTATTATTAATTAATTATTATTATATACAGTGGTACAGTGATGGGCTACCAAAATTTTTACTATCACACTGTGGGCGTGGCTTATGCATTTGGTTTCAACAACTTTCAGTGCAAATTGGGTGTTCTGGGTGGAGCTCCATTTTCACTACACCACTGCATTCCCCCCCAATCCGGGCAGTAGCCCACCCCTGATTATCTACTATATAAAGTGTATGTGCACACTCTTCTTAAATTATACACATTCAACCTCGTTGAGAGAGCCGGGGGTGGCGCAGCAGGTAGAGTGCTGTACTGCAGGCCACTGAAACTGACTGTAGATCTGCAGGTCAGCAGCTCAAATCCCATCACCGACTCAAGGTTGACTCAGCCTTCCATCCTTCCGAGGTGGGTAAAATGAGGACCCGGATTGTGGGGGCAATAAGCCGCCCTGAGTCTAAGGAGAAGGGCGGCATAAAAATCAATCAATCAATCAATCAATCAATCAATCAATCAATCATTTACTGTGATAGGAAAAATATACCCAGAGCCCAGAAGGGGAAAAAAGAAACAAAATCAAAATTTTGCTACAGGTACTGTGTACTTGACCAAAATTTTGCTGCCGGTACTGCGTACCTGACCATACCCATAGGAGCCCACCACTGCAGTGGTACCTCTACTTATTGTTCTGTCGGGCTCTCTGGTAGACTCCTCCCGAAAATGCACAGATACAATTTCAGACACACACACATTTGAAAATTCAAAACAATGTTCTTTATACCGAAAATCTAAATAAACTAAGCCCTCTTTTTGTATAGCAAAGAGCACTCGACTCCAAACAAACTGGTAATTTGTACAAGTCCCTTATCAATTCTGTGATACTTATCTTGCAGCTGTGAGGCAATTCACAGTCCTTCTTTCACAAAGTGAAACTCACTTTGCTCTGGTTTAGTTTCAAAGTGAGGAAAAATCAGCACACAAAGGCTGAAGTCAGCAAGGCAGGCATGAAACACAACAATCAGATAATCCTCCACAATGGCCAAACCCACAGGCTGCTATTTATAGCAGCCTCACTAATTACCACAGCCCCACCCAACCACAGGTGGCCTCATTTTCTTTGATAATAATCTCTCAGTTGTTGTTGCCTATGCATCGCTCTCCACATGCGTGGCTGTATCATTAACTCTTGTTCCGAATCCAAGGAGGAGCTAGATAATTGATCTCCTTCTGAGCTGTCTGCCACACTCTCCTCCTCCCTGTCACTCATGTCTTCTTGGTCAGAGGAGCCTTCATCAGCAGATTCCACTGGGGGCAAAACAGGCCTGCGGCATGTGGATGTCTCCCCCACATCCACAATCCTTGGGGCAGGAGCTGGGCCAGAGCTAACCACAACACTTATGAACTTAATTTGTTCCATGACCAGGTTCGTAAGTAGAAAAGTTCATAAGAAGAAGCAATTTTTTCCCATAGGAATCAATGTAAATGCGAATAATGCGTGCATTAGGAAAATCCAAAACTTTAGAAGCGAGGTGAATGGAGGGTGGGGAGGGACAGCGAAAGGTGGCGGGTGGAGGAAGCAAGGCTAGCGGGGTGCTTGGAGAGACAGCGAAAGGGGACGTGTGGAGGAAGCAAGGCTAATAGGACTAAGGAACGTTTGGGTTGACAGCAAGTTCTCTGCTGAGGTATGGCCCTCGAATGGAGTCTTATGCTGGCCATCTGCATGCCATTCATCAGAGAGTTAATATTGGCTGGAACCAGAAGAGAAACGGGCTAATAATACTGTTTTTTTTCTTGTGCACACTAAAGTTCTCCTACATTCTCTCAGGGCAGTTATAATTATAGCACCAGAAATAATTGGTACATTACTCACTGAGGCCCTATGGGATCAGCTTCTCTCCATGCTGTTCTCTTACTGTGCATGCTTTTAATAGCTAACACACATGTGCGTGCGCTCACACACACACACACGTGCACACTGTATATTTTAAAGTAAGGACAAAAATAGGGAGCTGCTGGAAGCAAAGTTGTAAAGCCCCATGCAGAGCAAGGTTAAAAGCAAAGCTGAAGAAACCCAGGCATCAAGTAGCGAGGGAGGGAGATTTTGCTCTACATTAAAATCGGATAGGTAGTTCTCGACTTACCAGAGTTCGTTTAGTGACTGTTTAAAGAAAGCCTAGAACTACGGCGTCTAAAACATGATTTGAGTATTGCCCACAAGATCATATGTCCTACCAGTCAATGACTACTTCAGCTTCAACTGCAACAACACAAGAGCATGCAGCAAATTCAAACTCAATACGAACCGCGCCAAACTTGACTGTAAAAAATATGATTTCAACAATCGAGTTATCGAAGCGTGGAACTCATTAACGGACTCAATTGTGTCAACCCTTTACCCCCAACATTTCTTCCTTAGACTCTCCACGATTGACCTCTCCAGATTCCTAAGAGGCCAGTAAGGGGCGTACATAAGTGCACTGGTGCGCCTTTCGTCCCCTGTCCAATTGTCTTTCCTTTCTCTCACTTACCATATATATTCTCTTTCTTTCATATATCCTCTCCTCTAAGCCCACTTTCACCCTTTTTATATTATCACATGTCTATTTTCTTCCTATATACTTGTGTATTGGACAAATGAATAATAATAATAATAAAAAAGTTACAACTGCACTGAAAAAAATGACTTGTGCATGACTTAAGGGCTGTTTTTCACACTTCAAACAATTGCAACCTTCCTCCATGGTCATAGTTTTTTACATTTGGATCCTTGGGCAGGTTGGCGCAGTGGTTATAATGCAGGCTACTTCAGCTAACTGCTAGCTTTAGTTCAACAGTTCAAATCTCACCACCAGCTCAAGGTTGATTCAGCCTTCCATTCTTCCGAGGTGGTGGCAAGATGCTGATTCTGTAAACTGCTTAGAGAGGGCTGGAAGAGCACTATGAAGCTGAATATTAGGGTCATATTCTTTTTAATATATTTGTGAGTGACATAGAGGAAGGTTTGGTAGGGAAAGTTTGCCTATTTGCCGATGACTCTAAAGTGTGCAACAGGGTTGATATTCCTGGAGGGGTCAGTAATATGGTGAATGATTTAGCTTTACTAGATAAATGGTCAAAGCAATGGAAACTGCAGTTTAATGTTTCCAAATGTAAAATAATGCACTTGGGCAAACGGAATCCTCAATCTGAGTATTGGCAGTTCTGTATTAGCAAAAACTTCAGAAGAGAAGGATTTAGGGGCAGTGATTTCTGGCAGTCTCAATATGGATGCACAGTGCAGTCAGGTGGTAGGGAAAGCAAGTAGAATGCTTGGCTGCATAGCTAGAGGTATAACAAGTAGGAAGAGGGAGATTGTGATCCCGCTGTATAGAGCGCTGGTGAGACCACATTTGGAATACTGTTTTGTACTCACCTACAAAAAGATATTGATAAAATTGAACGGGTTCAAAGATGGGCTACAAAAATGGTGGAAGGTCTTAACATAAAACTTATCAGGAAAGACTTAATGAACTCAATCTGTATAGTCCGGAGGACAGAAGGAAAGGGGGGGGGGGGCATGATCAAAACATTTAAATATGTTAAAGGGTTAAATAAGGTTCAGGAGGGAAGTGTTTTTAATAGGAAAGTGAACACAATAACAAGGGGACACAATCTGAAGTTAGTTGGGGGAAAGATCAGAAGCAACATGAGAAAATATTTGACCAAAAGAGTAGTAGATGCTTGGAACAAACTTCCAGCAGACGTGCTTGGTAAATCCACAGTAACTGAATTTAAACATGCCTGGGATAAACATATATCCATCCTAAGATTAAAATACAGGAAATAGTATAAGGGCAGACTAAATGGACCATGAGGTCTTTTCCTGCCGTCAATCTTCTATGTTTCTCTATAAGCCTAAGTGCTATTGCTATTGGTTTTGCTCTACATGAAGCTTTCCAGCAAGGAAAAAAGCTACATTTCTAACAGGTACTCCTTGAATTACAGCCATCATTGAGCCTGAAAGTTATGTTGTTATGTTGAGGTGGATAAAATGGGGACCCAGATTGTTGCGGATGATATGCTGATACCGCTTAGACAGGGTTGTAAAAGCACTATGAAACGGTAGTATGTCTAAATGCTTTAATTTTTATTTATTTATTTATTTATTCATTCATTCATTCATTCATTCATTCATTCATTCATTCATTCATTCATTTATTTATTTATTTATTCATTCTTTGTCCAATATACAATACATATGGAAGAAAATGGACATTAAGTAATATATATAAGGATAGTAAGTAAAAAGAAGAGAAGTAGATGAGAGGGAGAGAATATATATGATATATGAGAAAAGGAAAGACAATTGGACAGGGGACGTAAGGCACATCAGTGCACTTATGTACGCCCCTTACTGGCCTCTTAGGAACCTGGAGAGGTCAATCGTGGAGAGTCTAAGGGAGAAATGTTGGGGGTTGGGGTTGACACTATTGAGTCCGGTAGTGAGTTCCACGCTTCAACAACTCGATTGTTAAAGTCATACTTTTTACAGTCAAGTTTGGAGCGGTTAATATTAAGTTTGAATCTGTTGCGTGCTCTTGTGTTGTTGCGGTTGAAGGTGAAGTAGTCGTTGACTGGAAGGACGTTGCAGCATATGATCTTGTGGGAAATACTTAAATTGTGTTTTAGGCGCCGCAGTTCTAAGCTTTCAAGACCCAGGATAGTTAGTCTATTTTCGTAGGGTATTCTGTTTCGTGTGGAGGAGTGAAGGGCTCTTCTGCTTGGCTATTTATGATATTTGCTATATTTATGATATTTGTATCCCAGGGTCATGTGATCCCTTTTCATAGCCTTTGGAAGCAAAGTCAAGGGGGAAGGCAGATTGATTTAACAACCTTATCACTAATTTAAACAACTGCAGTGATTCACTTAATAACAAATATGACAAGAAAAGACATCACCTAAAAGTAATACTTAAAAACCAATCAACACATTTATCACTTATCAAAATGGCTCAGTTGTGGCCATAAATCGAGGACTATCCAGAAAAACCATCTAGACATTCATCTCATTGGTGCTTTCTTTTGCCATTAGTTTGATATCGTTGTCGATCAATATCAATGAATAATTTAATTAAAATAGGTTAGGTTAGATTAGATTAGATTAGATTACCAGAGTTGGAAAAGTTCTTGCAGGTCATCTAGTTCAACCCCCCAATCAAACAGGAGTCCCTATACATTTCGGACAAATGGCAGTCCAATCTCCCTTTGAAAGTCTCAAGTATTGGAGCTCTCACAACCTCTGCAGGCAAGCTGTTCCACTTGTTGAGCGCTCTTACCATCAGAAAGTTATTCATCTTATAAGATAGAGTGAAATAGTATAAAAATAACATAAATACAGAATTTTTGTTCTTTTTTTCTCTTTTCTTCGCTCATAGTATGATAAAGTTAGATGTGTTATTCATTATATTTTATTTTTTGAATAAGTATTTTATAGATAAAGAAATTTAATTAACATAAGAATACAGAGTTAAATTTAACAAGTATTTAATATATATGTGTGCTATTTCTGTATTGATCTGACCACAGTTAGGTTTTTGCTTTTTGTAGTAGTTAAAATTCTAAGACAAGCGGAGCAATGGCAGCTCCTTGAGTG
Source organism: Erythrolamprus reginae (assembly GCF_031021105.1). Lineage (NCBI taxonomy): Eukaryota > Metazoa > Chordata > Lepidosauria > Squamata > Dipsadidae > Erythrolamprus > Erythrolamprus reginae. The sequence goes on from NC_091952.1 coordinate 249,607,412, forward strand.
TTTAATGTTGTATGTCTTTGTTTGTCTTTAAAAAAAAACAATAAAAAATATATTGAAAAAAAAAGAAAGTTCTTCCTTATTTCCAGGTTGAATCTCTCCTTGGTCAGTTTCAATCCATTAAACATCATTTGGCTTTCTGGTGCTTTGGAAAACAGCCTGACCCCTCCTCTCTGTGGTAGCCCCTCCAGTATTGGATGACTGCTATCATGTCTTGCCTTTATCTATCTATCTATCTATCTATCTATCTATCTATCTATCTATCTATCTATCTATCTATCTATCTATCTATCCATCCATCCATCCATCCATCCATCCATCCATCCATCCATCCATCCATCCATCCATCCACTTACTTACTTACTTACTTACTTACTTACTTACTTACTTACTTACTTACTTACTTACTTACTTACTTACTTACTTACTTAATTGTTAGAGTTGAAAGGGACCATGAAGGCCATCAAGTTCAAACCCCCTGCCCAAGCAGGAACCCTACAGCACACCAGTCAAGTGGCAGTTCAATCTTCTCTTAAAAATGTCCAGAGTGTTGGAGTTCACAACGTCCGCTGGTAGGTTGTTCCATTGGTTGATCGCTCTGACTGTCAGGAAGTTCCTCCTTATCTCCATGTTGAATCTCTCCTTGGTCAGCTTCCATCTGTGGTTCCTCGTCCGGCCCTCTGGTGCCTTGGAGAATAAAGTGATAAAGATAAATAAATTTGGGAGTATGTATTGTGTATGTTTGGTACACGGTGCACTGCAGCAATGGGCTGCTCCCGGTTTGACCCAGTTCTTAGAACTGGTAGCGCTAATGGCAGGAGGCTGCGCCCACCCACCCAGAATGCTACAAGAGCATCCAGCTCGTGTGCTTGCAAACCAGTAATTTTTTAAATTTTTTAAATGTATTTATTTTGTCCAATACACAACAGTACACAATGAAAGTTATAGAGGTTATACTCAAGTAAAATATATTAGAGAAAGAACAGAAGTGAAAATTTAGGAATAGAATACAGTGATCCCTCGATTATCGCGAGGGTTCCGTTCCAAGACCCCTCGCGATAATCGATTTTTCGCGATGTAGGGTTGCGGAAGTAAAAACACCATCTGCGCATGTGCGCCCTTTTTCCATGGCCGCGCATGCGCAGATGGTGGAGTTTGCGTGGGCGGCCGGGAAGACCCAGGGAAGGTTCCTTCGGCCGCCCAGCAGCTGATCTGCTCAGCAGCGCAGCAGCAGTGAGCAGACGAAGATCGGGGTTTCCCCTTTGCGTGGGCGGCGGGGAAACCCCGATTCGGCTCCTCCGCCGCCCACGCAAAGGGGAAGACCCAGGGAAGGTTCCTTCGGCCGCCCAGCAGTTGATCTGCTCGGCAGCGCAGCAGCAGCGAGCAGACAAAGATCGGCGTTTCCCCGCCGCCCACGCAAAGGGGAAACCCCGATTCGGCTCCTCGCTGCTGCGGCGCTGCCGAGCAGATCAGCTGCTGGGCGGCCGAAGGAACCTTCCCTGGGTCTTCCTCGCTGATGCCCCCGCTCGCCCGCCCGCCGCCCGCCGCCCGCCGCCCGCCGCCCGCCAGCAAGAGGGGGAGAGATAGAGAAAGAGAGAGAAGGAAAGAAAGAGATGAGAGAGGGAGGAAGAGAGTGTGAGAGAGGAAGACGCAAGAGAGAGAAAGAGAGAGAGAAAGAAAGATGAGAAAGGAAGGAAGAGAGTGACGTCATCGGGTGGGAAAAATCGCGATATAGCGTTTCGCGAAGAACGAGATCGCGAAAATCGAGGGATCACTGTATATCAATTAGAGAATAGAAGGATACTATGAGAGTAGTATACGAGGATTAGAATAGAAGAATAGTAGATATGATATATGAGATATAGGAGAGACAATAGGACAGGGGATGGGAGGCACTCTGGTGCACTTATGCACGCCCCTTACTGACCTCTTAGGAATCTGGAGAGAACAACTGTGGATAGTCTGAGGGTAAAGTGTTGGGGGTTAGGGGAAGATACTACGAAGTCCGGTAATGAGTTCCATGCTTCGACAACTCGATTACTAAAGTCGTATTTTTTACAGTCCAGCTTGTATCTGCTGTGTGCTCTTGTGTTGTTGTGGTTGAAGCTGAAGTAGTCATTGACAGGCAGGACTTTGCAGCATATGATCTTGTGGCTAATACTTAGATCATGTTCTAGTCCCAGGATAGTGAGTCTAGTTTTGTAGGGAATTCTGTTTCGGGTGGAGGAGTGAAGGGCTCTTCTCGTAAAGTATCTTTGGACATTTTCAAGAGTATTAATTTCTGAGATGAGATATGGGTTCCAAACAGATGAGCTGTATTCGAGGATGGGTCTGGTGAAAGTTTTCTAAACTCTGGTAAGTAGTGTAAGATTGACAGAGCAGAAGCTATGTAGGATTAGATTAACAACTCTTGAAGCCTTCTTGGCGATGTTGTTGCAGTGGGCTTTGGTGCTTAGGTATTTTGTTATTAGTACTCCGAGGTCCTTAACCGAGTGGTGATAATTTGGTTGTTCATTTTGTATTTGTGGTTCTGATTCTTTTTGCCGATGTGTAGGACAGAGCATTTGCCGGGTTGAGATTTAAAGGATAAAAGATAATAAAGCACGAGTCAAAAAGAGGGCGGGGAAAATATTTACTGACCCCTCACATCCTGGACACAAATTGTTTCAAGTCCTACCCTCAAAACGTCGCTACAGAGCACTGCACACCAAGACAACTAGACACAAGAACAGTTTTTTTCCGAACGCCGTCACTCTACTAAACAAATAATTCCCTCAACACTGTCAGACTTTCTACTAAATCTGCACTTCTATTCTACTAGTTTTTCTCATCATTCCTTTCACCCATTTCCTCCCACAGACTGTATAACTGTAACTTGTTGCTTATATCCTAGGATTTTTATTAATATTGCTTCTTCATTGCTTATTTGACCCCTATGACAATCATTAAGTGTTGTACCACATGATTCTTGACAAATGTATATTTTATTTTATGTACGCTGAGAGCATATGCACCAAGACAAATTCCTTGTGTGTCCAATCACACTTGGCCAATAAAAATTCTATTCTATTCTATTCTATTTAGAACCCACCCCTGGTGCAGCGGTGCAAAATGCTAAAACCGGCATTGCAATCTCAAGAGGCAATCTCTACATTTTATCCTTGCACTGTGCATTGTAGGCAACAGATGGTGTTGCACACAACTTACAGCACCCATTCTTCATTTCCCTTCCCTTGTTTCTCATGCAGAAATCTCTCAGCCTTTTCCCAGGATAATGGCTACATTCAAGGATCGTGACATTCATCATCTCGAGACCTTAGAGGAAACAAGCAGATATGTCAAATTTGCTTATGGGAGAGATCCCATAGAGCCTTTTTTTAAATAGATAAACCAAGGCCAGTGTTTATATTATGCATACACCTGGAGCCCTATCAGGGAAATGAGGTTATAGATATTCATTAAAAATCTGGATGCGCCATGGAGAGAGAAAAATCACTGCAACTTAACAAACTCAGGAGAATAAAAAGTGAAAGACATTTGAGAGCAAGTTGTTATATTTTTCACCCTCCTGTTAAAATTAATAATGATGCATTAACCGGAAGACAGCTGTTTAGGAGAAAAATAAATAAATAAGATGCCACAATTCTGCTTTGCCTTATGGGCAGGAGTGGATAACTTCATCATGTTGAGCGCTAGGGAAATTCCCTAAGAATTGTCAATGAGCAACTTGTAAGGCTCGTAGCTCTCCAAATGCACATCGGCACGAGGAGTGGGTTCTAAGTTAACAGATTATCTCAGGGACCGCCTTCTGCTGCACGAATCCCAGCGACCAGTTAGGTCCCACAGAGTGGGTCTTCTCCGGGTCCCGTCAACTAAACGCTTGGTGGGACCCAGGGGAAGAGCCTTCTCTGTGGCGGCCCCTGCCTTCTGGAACCAACTCCCCCCAGAGATTAGAATTGCCCCCACCTTCCTTGCCTTTCGTAAGCTTCTTAAAACTCACCTCTGCCACCAGGCATGGGGGAACTGAGATACTCTTTCCCCCTAGGCTTCTACAATTTATGCACGGTATGTTTGTATGTATGATTGGTCTTTATAACAAGGGTTTTTAGCTGTTTTACTATTGGATTGTCACATGCTGTTTTTACCACTGTTGTTAGCCGCCCCGAGTCCACGGAGAGGGGCGGCATACAAATCCAATAAGTAAGTGAGTGAATGACTGAGTGAGTGAGTGAGTGAGTGAGTGAGTGAGTGAGTGAATGAATGAATGAATGAATGAATGAATGAATAAGTGAGTGAGTGAGTGAGTGAGTGAATGAATGAATGAATGAATGAATGAATGAATAAATAAATAAATAAATAATGACCAATCGGAATAAAGCTAGAAATGACCTTGGAGGTCTTCTAGTCCAATCCTCTGCCCATGCAGGAGACCTTATACCATTTCAGACGTGGCTGTCCAATTTCTCCTTAAACACCTGCAGCGATGGAGCACCTACAACTATTCCACTGGTTAATTGCCCTCACATTTTGGAAATTTATCCTTAATTCCAGGTTTATTCCTGGATATTGTTAAGAAGAGATTGGACAACCACTTTTCTGAAATAGTATATATCTCCTGCTTGAGCAGAGGGGTGGGCTAGAAGACCTCAAAGCTCCCTTCCAACTCTATTATTCCATGTTCTGTATTCTACGTTTGAACACATTCTATCAAATTTGGTTTATTTAGAATTGGGATTATAAACTGCCTTACATCCAGTTGACGATCAAGGTGGGTTATTTTTCCCCTCCCATTGTCTAATTAATCTGATATTTTATAAGATGAGAATCATTGACAGTATTGTAATCTACTCATTATCTGCCACCTGTTGCCATAAAAGAGTTTGCCATTACAGCTCTGAGGAGATTGTTATTAAAGAAATCCATCATGGCTCCTTTTACACTTCTAATTGCAGTCAGGTAGTTAAGAATAATTATGGTTATCTGCAAATATCTGTGGGCATTTGGAAAGATGTATGGGTATAGGTGCGCAGATGACATAGATAGATAAAAGATAGATAAAAGATAGATGATGATAGATGATTATAATAGAATAAGACTAAGACTAAGACTAAGACTAAGACTAAGACTAAGACTAAGAATAAGAATAAGACTAAGACTAAGACTAAGACTAAGAATAAGAATAAGAATAAGACTAAGACTAAGACTAAGACTAAGACTAAGAATAAGAATAAGAATAAGACTAAGACTAAGACTAAGACTAAGAATAAGAATAAGAATAAGAATAAGAATAAGAATAAGAATAAGACTAAGACTAAGACTAAGAATAAGAATAAGAATAAGAATAAGAATATAAAAATTGAGCTGCAACGACTCTGGCATAAGCCAGTGAAAGTGGTCCCAGTGGTACTTGGCACACTGGGCGCAGTGCCAAAGGATCTCAGCGGACATTTGAAAACCATCGGAATTGACAAAATCTCCATCTGTCAATTGCAAAAGGCCGCTTTACTGGGATCGGCAAACATAATTCGCCGCTACATCACGCAGTCCTGGGTGCTTGGGAAGTGTCCCACTGGTGATGAAATACGAAATCCAGCATAGTGATCTCATTTGCTTTGTTGTACTGACATAATAATAATAATAATAATAATAATAACAACAACAACAACAACAACAACAAACAACAATAACAACACAGTTGGAAGAGACCTTGGAAGTCTTTTAGCCCAACGCTTTGCTTAGGCAGGAAACCTAACACCACTTCAGACAAATGGTTATCCAACATCTTCTTAAAAACTTCCAGTGTTGGAGCATTCACAACCTCTGGAGGCAAGTCGGGGTGAGCCGGGGTGGCACAGCAGGTAGAGTGCTGTACTGCAGGCCACTGAAGCTGACTTGTAGATCTGAAGGTCAGTGGTTCAAATCTCATCACCGGCTCAAGATCGACTCAGCCTTCCATCCTTCCGAGGTGGGTAAAATGAGGAGCCGGATTGTGGGGGCAATAGCCTATCTCTGTCAAAAAAAAAAAGTGCTGTTGCTAACATGTTGTAAGCCGCCCTGAGTCTAAGGAGAAGGGCGGCATAAAAATCAAATTAAATAAATAAATAAATAAATAAATAAATAAATAAATAAATAAATAAACAAACAAACAAACAAACAAACAAACAAACAAACAAATAAATAAATAAATAAATAAATAAATAAATAAACAAACAAACAAACAAACAAACACACACACACACACACAAACAAACAAACAAACAAACAAACAAACAAACTCATTCATTCATTCATTCATTCATTCATTCATTCATTCATTCATTCATTCCTTCCTTCCACTGATTAATTGTTCTACTTGCCAGGAAATTTCTCCTTAGTTCTAAGTTGCTTCTCTCCTTGATTAGTTTCCACCTTTGCTTATTGTTTTACTCTAAGGTGCTTTGGAGTATAGTTTGACTCCCTCTTCTTTGTGGCAGCCCCTGAAATATTGGAACGCTGCTATCATGTCTCCCCTAGTCTTTCTTTTCGTTAAACTACAATTAAACTAGACATTTTCAATTCCAGCAACTGTTGCGGCAAAGACGGAATGACACTCGGACAACCATATGGGTCACTTTATTAATATATGGCAACAATTTAACAGACACCTGCAGACGTGAAGCCAGAGGTGCGTAAATGTCCCTGTCAGTAACATTTCTAAGCAACCAATGGGCGAAAGCTCCTTGCTGGGCAAGGGAAGGGGTCCCTCCATTCCCTTACCACCATGCCACACTCCTTGGCATGTGGGAAGACTCACACCCAGTCCCTGGAAGGCCCTGGCCAGTGAGCCTCAAGGGCAGCCCCTCTCCATTACTCAGCCAGAATCTGCCTGGAGGTCTTAAAGAGGGGCAGCCCATTACCGTCCAGACAGTGCCCTAAAGGAAATCACACAGTTGCTGCTAATGCCCCCTTTCTTCCCCTACACGCCATAGTGACCAAATTAAGTTAAGAGACAATTAAGCTACCCCACTGCATTCCCCCCGCATCTGGGCAGTAGCCCACCACTGGTTGTAGGAAACTTCCCTTCTGTGTTGTAGTGTCTGCTCTCCAAAATAGCACAGAAACATAGAAACATAGAAGACTGATGGCAGAAAAAGACCTCATGGTCCATCTAGTCTGCCTTTCTGCTATTTTTTGTATTTTATCTTAGGATGGATAAGGGGCGTGCATAAGTGTACCAGTGTGCCTTCTGTTCCCTGTCCAATTGTCTCTCCTTATGTCATTTATCTTTTCTTACTTTCAAATATGTTCATTTATACTTTTATATCTTTTCTTCTATTCTTTTCTCGACTTATATTATTACATATCTTTCTCTTCAATGTGTATTATGTATTGGACAAAACAAATAAATAAATAAATATGTTTATCCCAGGCATGTTTAAATTCAGTTCCTGTCCATTGACCAACCACGTCTGCTGGAAGTTTGTTCCAAGGATCTACTACTCTTTCAGTAAAATAATATTTTCTCATGTTGCTTTTGATCTTTCCCCCAACTAACTTCAGATTGTGTCCCCTTGTTCTTGTGCTCACTTTCCTATTAGAAACACTTCCCTCCTGAACCTTATTTAACCCTTTGACATATTTAAATGTTTCAATCATGTCCCCCAATGGTTCAGCTCACTCAATCTTCAGATGCCGTGAACCCATTATTTGAGTGTGTATTATTCCACTACCATCATCAGTCTGGCGTGGGTAGGTTTTTAAATTCTTGATTGAATTAATGTAAGTTTTTATCAGCTAGTAAGAGTTGTTGGTGATTACACAGCCTGAGAAACTGAAACAATAAAGAAGTATCCCGTAGTATTATCGAATAATTCTTGTTAATGTGAGGCACAAAGTAAAGTGTGTCTGTATAACAAGTCAACTTAAAAGAAAAAGAAGCTGTGAGATATTCCTGTGTTAGCAATATTGTGTACACCCTGCTGCTTTCAACAAGGAGTAATTTAACCCAAAACACAGTAATTCAAATCTGGTTACGGAAGACGTCCAAAACACATTAGTAGAAGGAAAAGGGAAAGAAGTTGTTCTGCCAGGCTCTCTGGTAGGTGCCTCCCAAAAATTCAAGGGTACAAATTTCAGACACACACACGTTTGGAAATTTAAAACGATGTTCTTTATCACAAAAGTCAAAAAAACTAAGCACTCTTTTTGTATTGCAAAGAGCACTCTTCCCAAAACAACCGGGTAGTCTGTACAATTTCCCTTAAGCAGTCATTAAGTACTTAGCCAGCAGCCTAGAAGAAACTTCACACCCCTTTGTCTTCCATGCATGGTTTTATTCACTTTGATCAAGTCACCTTTTAAATGCCATCTTTCAAGGCTAAAGAGACCAAGGTGTCTCTTCCACCACTCTTTCTCTTCTTCAACAATGCAGCAGAAGGCGGTGCTGTAAGTAAGTGATGATTTTCAGATTTCAAATAAAATGGCATATGAATTGTAGGAAAGGATTTCTTTCCGCTCAAAAACTCCAAGAAATATTGAGGGTCATTGAGAGAGTTTGGAGAATAAGAAGATTTACAGTATCAAGATGAGGCTCGACTACTGTAATGCTCTCTACATGGGGCTACCTTTGAAAAGTGTTCGGAAACTTCAGATCGTGCAGAATGCAGCTGCGAGAGCAATCATGGGCTTTCCCAGAAATGCCCATGTAACACCAACACTCCGCACTCTGCATTGGTTGCCGATCAGTTTCCGGTCACAATTCAAAGTGTTGGTTATGACCTATAAAGCCCTTCATGGCACAGGACCAGATTACCTCAGGGACCGCCTTCTGCTGCATGAATCCCAGCGACCAGTTAGGTCCCACAGAGTGGGTCTTCTCCGGGTCCCGTCAACTAAACAATGTTGCTTGGCGGGGCCCAGGGGAAGAGCCTTCTCTGTGGCGGCCCCGGCCCTCTGGAACCAACTCCCCCCAGAGATTAGAATTGCCCCCACCCTCCTTGCCTTTCATAAGCTGCTTAAAACCCACCTCTGCCGCCAGGCATGGGGGAATTGAGATACGCTTTCCCCCTAGGCCTTTACAATTTTATGCATGGTATGTCTGTATGTCTGTTTGGTTTTTATAATAATGGGTTTTTAACTGTTTTTAGTATTGGATTATTGTTATATGCTGTTTTATTGCTGCTGTTAGCCGCCCCGAGTCTGCGGAAAGGGGCGGCATATAAATCCAATAAATAAATAAAATAAAAATAAATAAATAAATAAATTTATCAATTTATTGGAAAGTCCGAAACTTTTCTTTAGTCTTCTTTTACAGTTTTAGACTTTTAGTTTTACCCTTCTCCCAAATCTCAGTGCAATTCTGAGCCTATAACATGTGAACAATCTTGCATGTATTAAAGAAAATATCAAAAATATGTTTATTAAGGGGGAAAAAAACCTGATACAAAATATGTTAAGGAAGGTTGCTACGGAAATTACAATAAATTGCTTTTTTATATTGCAGAATGATGCAGAAATTTGAATTCATTGATTTTCAACTGAAACAAAATATTAAAATCCACCTGATCATGAAATATAACCTACTACTTCAGTCAAAGTATTGCAAACTATGGCTCTTTAGAGCAGTTCTCACGGCAGATTTACATTCGAATGAAATTAGCTTGGGGGATTCTATCCATTGCATTGCACTGATTTCTTGATGTTAGCGAAGCAAAGGAGATACTGAAGTAGTTTTAAAAACAGAGTACTAGACGGGAAGTTATGTTTCAAACATACTGCAACAGCATGAGATCTAGACTAGTATCTAAAATTTCTACATCCATCTGTCACTAATTAAAACAAATGTCAAAGAACATATGGCCGGGAAAGCATTGAGATCTGAAAAAGAAAAGTCAAGGAAAAATGCCAATTAAATATATACCTACATTTTGTACTTTTTTTTTCCTTTTAAGAGGAAGGAAGGAGGGAAGGAAGGAAGGAAGGAAGGATGGAACGAAGGAAGGAAGGAAGGAAGGATGGAACGAAGGAAGGAAGGAAGGATGGAAGGAAGGAAGGAAGAAAGGAAGAGAGGGAGGGGAGGAAGGAAGAAAGGAAGGAAGAACAGGGAGAGAAGGAGGGAGGGGTTGGGCAGAGGTTTGCCATAACTGCCATAGTGTAATAAAGAAAGCCCCACAGAAACACAATAGTGAAACCAAATAGGCTTGGGTTTTTTTCCTCTGAAATTTCTAAGGTTAGCCATGAAACAGCTGCTCTATTTTATTAAAAGAAAAAGAAGCAAAATAAATAAATAAACCATGCTTTTCCACCAGAAGTCAACCAGGAGTCTCTCTCAGGAAATAAAAACCCTTTGTGTTATATGCTAAAGCTTTTTTTTCTGTCAGTGCTGTGCTTTTCTGTACCCCCTTTGATTTCTACTTCCCTGTTGACCTTGGCTCAGGAAGAATGTACGACAACAGGATTGTAGCTAGCAAACATTTCTCTCTTTTGGTTGCAATATCTAGCTCTGGCTTCTTTGGTGTTTCTTGAGAGATATGGATAAGGATGTGGAAATAAGAACGGATAGCCTCCATCCTGACTTTTAGGTGTGTAATTTGGTATAGGGACTGCCCTCCCCCCTGCAAAAAACCAGTAAGTGACATTCTGAAAATATTTTCTCAAAAGATTTTCCCATTGTTAAATCCTCAAAGACGTCTACAGGTTGGGATAAGGAAAAATTGAAATCAAATCCTCTGACAACTTTTGAATAAATTACTGTCAGATGTATAGGGAAGGAATATAAAGTTGGTTTATGTGGCCAAGATTAAAGTAAAATATCTTTTTATAAAGCTCTGGCAATTCTTTATGATCTTATTCCTGATACCAGGACTGAAAAGTTGAAGATTTATGGACTTGCTTACAGATAAGGGATAGGATGTTAGATGAAGGGATTCATACTGTCCCTACCCTCCTCGCCTTCCTCAAGAGTCTAAAGACTCATTTGTTCCACCAGGCCTGGGGCTATTAACTGTGACATCACCACCAGTTTTCTAACAGTTATAAAGAACTGATTAGAACCAGTAGGAACCTGCCTCTGTTCCAAGGGGGATCCAATCCCCCTTTCTCTGACTCATATATGAGTAATGTATTCCAGCAGCCAGTTAGGTCCCACAGATTCAGTCATCTCCAGGTCCCCTCAGCCAGACAATGTTGACAGGCAGGGCCTAGGGGAAGAGCCTTCTCTGTGGTGGCCCCAGCCATCTGGAATGAACTCCCTCTGGAGATACATACTGACCCCTCCCTCCTGGTCTTTCATAAAGCTTTAAAACCCTACCTCTGCCGGCGAGCTTGGGGGCTGTGAGTGATGAGACTGTCTTCATCCATTACTAGATATGATTGGATTGGATTGGACGAATGTGTGTGAGTGTATATGGGGTCTTTTAAAATGTGGTTTCTCAGTAAATTTTTATAATTTTTATAGTTATTTAGATTTCTTGTATATTGTACTGCACCCCTGAGGCACAGGCATAAGTCCTCCTCGATGCACAGCTGACATTAGAACACAATCTATCGGCTGTGGCGAGAGGAGTGTTTTCCCAGGTTCAGCTGGTGCCCCAGTTGTGGCCCTATCTGGACCGGGAGTCACTGCTCACAGTCACTCATGCTCTCATCAACTCGAAGTTCGACTACTGTAACGCTCTCTACATGGGGCTACCTTTGAAAAGTGTTCAGAAACTCCAGATCATGCAGAACGTGGCTGCGAGAGCAATCATGGGCTTCCTTTCATCTGCCCATGTTACATCAACACTCCGCAGTCTGCATTGGCTGCCGATCAGTTTCCAGTCACAATTCAAAGTGTTGGTTATGACCTATAAAGCCCTACATGGCATCGGACCAGAATACCTTCGAGACCGCCTTGTGCCGCACGAATCCCAGTGACTGATTAGGTCCCACAGAGTTGGCCTTCTCCGGGTTCCGTCGACAAAACAATGTCGCTTGACGGGACCCAGGAGAAGAGCCTTCTCTGTGGCAGTTCTGGCCCTCTGGAATCAGCTCCCCCTGGAGATTAAGACTGCCCCCACCCTCCTTGCCTTCCACAAACTCCTAAAAACCCACTTATGTCACCAGGCATGGGGAAATTGATTCCCCTGGCTGTCCCGCGTTATGTATGGTTTGTTGGATTGTGTGATTGTTTTTAATAAGGGTTTCTTAATGTGTTCTGGTTTTTTAATATTGGATTTGTAGATTGTACTGTTTGTTGGAAGCTGCTCCGAGTCCTTGGAGAGGGTCGGCATACGAACTAGCTAGCTAGCTAACTAACTAACTAACTAACTAACTAACTAACTAACTAACTAACTAACTAACTAACTAACTAACTAACTAACTAACTAAATAAATCGCTTTTTTTCAGTGAGATTGTAACTGAAAATGATCAGTAAATGAACGGTTGTAAGTCAAAGACTCTTGGTATTACAAAAGTGCCTATTTTGAACAGGGGTTGCTTCCCGTAACTGCTCTTTTCTGTCTCTGAAAATCTGGAGCAAATACATGTTTATATCTATATAGATTTTTTTTTTGAAAAAAAATATATCCTCCCTGTTGTTATTTTCAATTAGATGTAAGAAAAATATATCCTTTCCCTTATCTATGATTAAGCAGGTCTCAGCAGGTGTTTTTTTGAGTAAGGTGATCTCTCTTACTGATCTCTTCAATAATAATAATAATAATAAAAATGTTCACATCTACAAAGTTTCTACCTCCTTCCTTCTTTCATGCCTTTTTAATTTTGCTGTTGTATTTTTTTTACTGACTCCCAAGGAGACAGGATAAGTCAACTTTCCTTGCATTGATTCTGTTGTGGTTAGCTCTGGCCCAGCTCCTGCCCCAAGGAATGTGCAGGGGGATGTGGGGGAGACATCCACATGCCGCAGGCCTGTTTTGCTCCCGATGGAATCTGCCTATGAAGCCTCCTCTGACCAAGGAAGCATGAGTGATAGGGAAGAGGGGAGTTTGGTAGACAGCCCAGGAGGAGATCAATCATCTGTATCATCCTTGGATTCTGAAAAGAGAATTAATGACACATCCACGCATGTGTAGAGTGATGCATAGGAGACAACAACTGAAGGATTATTACAAGAAAAAATGAGGCCACCTGTGGTTGGGTGGGGCTCCAGTAATTAGGGCTGCTGCTATAAATAGCAGTGTGTGGGTTTGACCATTGTGAAAGAGTATCTGATCGCAGTTCTTCAGGAATCGTGTGTTGCTGTTTTCTGGACTTGGCTGATTTTTCACGCCTTTGAAACTAAAGCAGAGCAAAGTGTGTGTGTGTCTCACTTTGTTGGAAGAAGAAGGGGTGTGAAGTTTCTTCACGGCTGCTAGCTAAGTACTTAATGACTGCTTAAGGGAAATTGTACAGACTACCCGGTTGTTTTGGGACGAGTGCTCTTTGCAATACAAAAAGAGTGCTTAGTTTATTTTGAATTTTGTGATAAAGAACATTGTTTTGAATTTTCAAATGTGTGTGTGTCTGCAATTTGTACCCTTGAATTTTCAGGAGGCTCCTACCAGAGAGCCCGGCAGAACAGACTCCAGTGTAGCAAACATTAGTCAGATTTGAGAAATCTTCTGTAGCAGTGATGGTGAACCTTTTTTCTCTTCGGGTGCCAAAAGAGCATGGGTGCACATTATCGCACATGTGCGAGTGCTCACACCCATAATTCAATGCCTGGGGAGGGTGAAAACTGCTTCCCTCATACCCTGGGGGCCCTCTGGAGGCTTGAAATGGCCTGTTTCCCAACTTCTGGTGGCCCAGTAGGCTTATGTTTCACCCTCCCCAGGCTCCAAAGGCTTCCCCGGAGCTGGGGAAGGGTTAAAAACACCCTCCCCACCCCCCTGGAGGCTCTCTGGAAGTCAAAAACACTCTCCCAGAGTGTTTGTGTGACCCAAAAATCAGCTGGCCGGCACACACATGCAAGTTGGAGCTGAGCTAGGACAACAGCTCGTGTGCCAGCAGATATGGTTCCATGTGCTACCTGTGACACCCATGCCGTGGGTTCGCCATCCCTGTTCTATAGCCTTAGCCTCATTTCTCAAAAATAGGAGATTAAATAGTCTTGCAAGATCCAATCTGATCATTGGGATCAGTAAAATAATATTTTCTCACATTGCTTCTGATCTTTCCCTCAACTAACCTCAGATTGTGCCCCATTGGGCATCATTTCAGTCTTTGAAAGGTTGAAGGAGGTCTTGTACATGGTCTTGGAGACAACATTATCTATTTTTTTTCAGGATTATATATGCTTGATGTTTCAGATATTATTTATATTAAAGTCATAGAAATAATGGAGGTGTAGAAATAAGATCTCGTGAAGTATTTAGCAGACTTTATATGCCTCAGTAAGACCACAAATGGAATATTGCATCAAAATTTGGTCACTACTATATATAAAAAAATGTTGAAATTCTAGAAAGAGTGTGGAAAAGAGCAACAAAGATGTTAGGGGACTTTCCCACTCCAGGGGAAGGTTACTGCAAAATCTCCATTCCCTCCCGATCAGATGGGACTCAAGAGGCAGAGAATAGATGGGAGTGGGCCAGTCAGAGGTGGTAATTTACCAGTTCTCCAAACTACACAAAATTTCTGCTACCGGTTCTCCAGATCTGGTCAGAACTTTCTTCAGTCTTCTATATCAGCTGTATTATTATCATTATTATTATCATTATCATTATCATTTTATTTATTTATTACTGATTGATTTTTTTCTTATGAATTTGTTAATTTTTTATTATTATTATTATTATTGTTGTTGTTATTATTATTATTTATTAGATTTGTATGCCGATCCTCTCCGTAGACACAAGAAAAAATAACTTGTGTTATTTTTTAACACAAAATAAGATGAAAAAATAAAGACATTTGATAACATTGGAATGTTTTTGTAAGAGCTTTTCTTGTGGAAAACCTGATGTGGCCCAGACTCACCCAGACTCTACCTCCAGTGGCCCCCGGGTAAATTGAGTTTGAGACCCCTGGTCTAGAAGAACTCCCTTTCAGCTATGTTATTATGTTCTATTATGGAAGAAAGGCGGGTGAGAATTCGATGGGACAGATAGAATAGGAAAATCCCAATATCCTGGACCTTCTTTTTGGATTAGATTCTCCCTCCGACCTTTTAATGGGCAGGTTTTCTGAGTTTTTATTTTATCTATTTATTTATTTATTTATTTGTTTGTTTGTTTGTTTGTTTGTTTGTTTGTTTGCTTGCTTGTTTATTTATTTATTTGTCAAACAATTATAGGGTGATAATTTGTACATATTAAACATTAGATAAGTAATGATAAAAAGTAGACAATAGGACAGGGACGGTAGGCACAATGGTGCGCTTATGTACGCCTCTTACAGACCTCTTAGAAAGGGGGAGAGATCAATTGTAGATAGTCTAAGGTTAAAGGTTTTGGGGTTAGGAGTAGAAACCACAGAATCAGGTAGTGCATTCCAGGCATTGATTACTCTGTTGCTGAAGTTGTATTTTTTGCAGTCAAGAAGTTTGGAGTGGTTGACATTTAGTTTAAATCGATTTCGTGCTCTTGTGTTGTTGCGGTTGAAGGTGAAGTAGTCGTCAACAGGTAGGACATTTTGGTATATGATTTTATGAACTATAATTAAGTCGGAACGGAGACGACGGAGTTGTAAGTTGTCTAAACCAAGAATTTCAAGTCTGGCGGAGTAAGGTATTTTGTTGTGAGAAGAGGAATGAAGGACTCTTCTTGTGAAATATTTCTGGACTTGGAAGTTAAAAAGAGACAGCTTCTTCTTGGGGCTCAGATGCATGTTGTCATAACAACCTGCTACAGTTCCCGTAATCCTTTAAAGAGGGAAGGGATCAGAGACACTTGTCCTCACTATACAACCAAAGCTCTTTCTAAGGAGGGTTCATTTGCCTTCTAATTAGCTGCAAAAGGCTTAATTCAGGATTCAGTTCAATGGCACGTCTGCAGAGGAATTCCACAGCCCCCCGAAAAGCGGTTCGGGATCGATACCAATTTAGCCAAACATTAAAAGAGGGTTTGGGGCTTTTTTTAATAAAAGTACTTCACATAAGAGATTAGGAAAAGCAAGCTTCAAACTGGAGCAATCACTTCTAGCAGGATGTTATTGTGAGTGGCATAATATGAGATCAAGCATCCTTTGAGGCACAAATGAGAAACATTTTAAGAGTGGCGGCGTATGACAGAGAGAGGAAAATGTCAGGCTTGGATATAGGAGGCAAAGCTTCAAATTTCATAGCTTCTATGATTGGCTGAAATTGGATCAGATGCTACCTCTACAGTTACATCAACTAGAGCAGTGTTTCCCAACCATGGCAACTTGGAGATATTTGGACTTCAACTCCCAGAATCCCCCAGCCAGCGAATGCTGGCTGGGGATTTCTGGGAGTTGAAGTCCAAATATCTTCAAGTTGCCATGGTTGGGAAACACTGAACTAGAGGGTGTAGTGGTGATAGAGGAGATTAATCTTTATTTATTTATTGCTAGAGTTGAAAGGGACCACGAAGGCCATCAAGTTCAACCCCCTGCCCAAGCACACCAGTCAAGTGGCAGTTCAATCTTCTCTTAAAAATGTCCAGAGTGTTGGAGTTCACAACGTCCGCTGGTAGGTTGTTCCATTGGTTGATCGCTCTGACCGTCAGGAAGTTCCTCCTTATCTCCATGTTGAATCTCTCCTTGGTCAACTTCCAGCCATTGTTCCTCATCCGGCCCTCTGGTGCCCTGGAGAATAAAGTGATCCCCTCCTCTCTGTGACATCCCCTCGTATACTTGTAGACTGCTATCATGTCCACTCTAGCCCTCCTTTTCTCTAGGCTATCCATGCCCAGTTCCCGCAGTCTCTCTTCATAAGTCTTGGTTTCCAGTCCCTTAATCATCTTGGTTGCTCTTTTTTGCACCTTCTCCAGAGTTTCAATGTCTCTTTTGAACTGTGGTGACCAGAACTGAATATAGTACTCCAGGTGTGGTCAGACCAGGGTAGTAGAGTGGTATTAAGACTTCTGATTCTAAAGTCAAAGGGAACCTGGGTCTGTTGAAGTAAAAGGATTGGTTTAACATTCTGGTGGAAGGAGATAAGGCATGGGGTGTTTTTTTTTTACATCCATTCTGAAACTAGATAGACCTGGGATTTATAATAGAGCCGGGGTGGCGCAGCAGGTAGAGTGCTACACTGCAGGCCACTGAAGCTGACTTAGATCTGCAGATCAGCGGTTCAAATCTCATCACCAGCTCAAGGTTGACTCAGCCTTCCATCCTTCCGAGGTGGTTAAAATGAGGACCCAGATTGTGGGGGCAATAAGCTGACTCTGTTAAAAAGTGCTATTGCAAACGTGTTGTAAGCCGCCCTGAGTCTAAGGAGAAGGGTGGCAATTAGGAAAATGAAATGAAATCAACTCCCATTTTCCAACAAAATGATGTTTAACATTGACAAGAGCAAAGTCCTTCACCTAGGCAGAAAAAACCCTGGACACACATACAACTTTGGAGAAACCCATCTTAGCAGTAGCGACTGCGAAAGAAACCTCGGAGTCTTGGTGGACAATCAACTAAACATGAGCCAACAATGTGCAGCAGCAGCTAAAAAAGCCAACACAATCCTAAGCTGCATCAACAGGGGAATACACTCCAAGACCAGGGAAGTATTAATACCACTCTACTACGCCCTGGTCTGACCACACCTGGAGTACTGTATTCAGTTCTGGTCACCACACTTCAAAAGAGACATTGAAACTCTGGAGAAGGTGCAAAAAAGAGCAACCAAGATGATTAAGGGACTGGAAACCAAGACTTACGAAGAGAGACTGCGGGAACTGGGCATGGATAGCCTAGAGAAAAGGAGGGCCAGAGCGAACATGATAGCAGTCTACAAGTATATGAGGGGATGTCACAGAGAGGAGGGGATCACTTTATTCTCCAGGGCACCAGAGGGCCGGACGAGGAACAACGGCTGGAAGCTGACCAAGGAGAGATTCAACACGGAGATAAGGAGGAACTTCCTGATGGTCAGAGCGATCAACCAATGGAACAACCTACCAGCGGACGTTGTGAACTCCATTTTTAAGAGAAGAGGTGTGCTGTAGGGTTCCTGCTTGGGCAGGGGGTTGAACTTGATGGCCTTCATGGTCCCTTTCAACTCTAACAATAAATAAATAAATAAAATTGATTCAAATTTGTAAATCAAATTGGATTAACGATCTAATTAGACAATACAAATCAGATCAGGGCCATTTTTATAGCACTACTTTAGATGCTAAAGATGGGGGAAATAGATTACAAACCCCAGAAATCTACTGTTAATCTTAAATATCCATAATCTCTAACCAGATTTGTGCTTAGTATATTTCTATATAAATGGTCAAACAATGATTCCGTGAGAGTTTTTTGCTTTCTAGTAAAGGGTGATGAATGTCACAATACTTTTATATTCTCACTTGATTTGCTGTTGGTTAATTTAGTTCATGAGTGTCACATTGCCATCACACAAGCTGGGTTGGGCATCGGGGCGTGGCCTGTACGTGACTCATCCAGCCCGGGAGCCACCAGTTTGACATCCCTGGTTTAATCAAACATTCATTAATAGGGTAGATGGCCATCACTGTCATCCTCTTCCAAAAAACGTAGCTTTTCTGGAAGCCCCTAAGGTGTGAATATAGAGCTCATATTGTTTGTGTGTGTGTGTTTTTCTGATTATTTATTAATTCTATGCATATATGCAATATGTGTACAGTGTTCCTTCGATTTTCGCGGGTTTGAACTTCGTGAAAAGTCTATACCACGGTTTTTCAAAAATATTAATTAAAAATTACTTTGCGGCTTTCCCCCCCTATACCACGGTTTTTCTCGCCCAAGGACATCATATGTTATCGCCAAACTTTCATCTGCCTTTAAGAAATATTTTTTTAAAAATAAACTTTAATAAATAAACATGGTGAGTAATAATCTAAATGGTTGCTAAGGGAATGGGAAATGGTAATTTAGGGGTTTAAAGTGCTAAGGGAAGGCTTGTGATACTGTTCATAGCCAAAAATAGTGTATTTACTTCCGCATCTCTACTTAGCGGAAATTCAACTTTCGCGGGCGGTCTTGGAACGCATCCTCCGTGAAAATCGAGGGAACACTGTATATACATATTACACACAGGCATATAGAAACATACATTATCGACTATATAAACTGTACGTACACATACGCACACACAGTACTTCTAAAATTATACACATTCAACCTCATTTACTGCGATAGGAAAAACATGCCCAGAGCCCACCCAGAAGGGAAAAAAAGAAAATAAATCATTTTTTTCTACCAGTTCTGCGTACCTGCCAAAAAAGTTTCTACCGGTTCTGTCTACCTGGCCATACCTGTAGGAGCCCATCACTGGTCTTATAAACCGGTACATCTTATAGTTTATTTATTTTCATTTTATTTTTTTGTCCAATACACAATGAGGGTTTTAGTGGGTATATATCTATATACACATAGTAAAATACATGATGAAGGTTATAGAGGAGATACTCATAGTAAAATATATCTTTTTTTTTTAATATAATTTTTATTGATTTTTATAGGTTTACAAAAAACAAACATATAACAGTGCACAGTGCTTGTGCCCATCACCAAACAACACACACACACCGTCACCCCCACCACCCCTACAGGAGGATTCAAAGAGGTTTAACTTGTTTATCTATCTATTAATCCTTGGCTCTATCTTGAGCAAATTTTTCTAAAAGAGTGATTGTAGTTTATTTTTCGTATTTACATCACAGATTTTACTTAACATATAATCTTTTACCTTGTTCCATCGCACCATCAGCTTCTCTAATTTATTCTCATCAAAATTATTTAATCTTATTTCCATAATTTCAAAATATATGTGATCCACCATATACCAATACCATCACCATATACCAATACCATAAAAATATATCTAAGAAATAATAGAAAAGAAGATATAGTAATGGAACATATCAATGAAAGAATAGAAGAAGAGATATAGGAATAGAAGAAAGGAATAGGAGATATAGGAGAGCAATAGGACAGGGGACGGAAGGCACTCTAGTGCACTTGTACTCGCCCCTTACTGACCTCTTAGGAATCTAGAATAGGTCAACCGTAGATAATCTAAGGGTAAAGTGTTTGGGGTTTGGGGATGACACTACAGAGTCCGGTAATGAGTTCCACGCTTCGACAACTCGTTTACTGAAGTCATATTTTTTACAGTCATGTTTGGAGCAGTTAATATTAAGTTTAAATCTGTTGTGTGCTCTTGTGTTGTTGTGGTTGAAGCTGAAGTAGTCGCCGACAGGCAGGACTTTGCAGCACATGATCTTGTGGGCAATACTTAGATCTTGTTTAAGGCGTCTTAGTTCTAAACTTTCTCGGCCCAGGATTGAAAGTCTAGTCTCATAGGGTATTCTAAATGCGATATCTTTAGTATGAGCGCCTCTGCTTATTGATCTGATGTGAGATCACAATGCTCATATTTTATAAGGTGCTTTGTTTCTACAGTATCTCCCATGCCCGTTGGAAGTCTCCTGTGATGTCTTCTAAATATTTATAAAGTGATGTTCTATTTTATCCTTGTCATAACTTCAAAAGCGTATTAAAAGATTCATTGAGAAATTTGCAAGTTCTGGAGTCTTTGCACAATTCATGGTGCCTTATGTTCAGTTTTTGAGATTGAGACATTCATTTCTTCTCACCTTTTGGAGTGTAGCTCACAAAGTTGTTGGTAACATTCTGTTCAATCAATATTTATTTTGAAAAACTCTGTTTATTAAGACCCAAAGTTCATGTGCCAACATATCTGATAAGCTTTCTCAGATGAACATCTGAAGTAACCCTGAACTAATTCACTTGTGATTGCAATCTTGTAAGTTATTTATATTAGACAAGATATTCACTGCCAGGTCTAGAAAATGAGTTCTAAAATGGACCAGATTTAGAAACATAGAAACATAGGAGATTGACGGCAGAAAAAGACCTCATGGTCCATCTAGTCTGCCCTAATACTATTTTGTGTTGGCTCAAGGTTGACTCAGCCTTTCATCCTTCCGAGGTGGGTAAAATGAGGATCTGGATTGTGGAGTCAATATGCTGGCTCTGTTAAAAAGTGCTATTGCTAACATGTTGTTAAACAAACAAACAAACAAACAAACAAACAAACAAACAAACAAACAATATGTTTATCCCAGGCATGTTTAAATTCAGTTACTGTGGATTTACCAACCATGTCTGCTGGAAGTTTGTTCCAAGCATCTACTACTCTGTCAGTAAAATAATGTTTCCCCAAAGTCAAGTCACCATGGCCAACTTGCTGCAGGACAATTTGCCATGGGCAACTGGTTGTGGAACAATTCTATTTAATTATTTAAAATAAATTAGGAATATTTTAAGTTTTGCCATTCAGATTTCATCCTGTCCCTCCTTTTGCATCCTTTTTTCATCCCACCATTTCTTACTCTTCTCCCACACTAAGTCGGCCATGGCAAGTTGGCTGTGGAAATCATCATCAACCCCTCCAGAGATGCATGTTCTCACATTATTTACATGATCATAACTGTCTGTGTTGGCCAAATAATTTTAGGGGTGGGGGGAGGTCAACTGTGCAATGAGACCTTGTTATGTAAATCTTTAGGATTGCAGGTATTTTTAGGAGCAACACTTCATGCTATACTTCCTCAGGTTTGATTTGCTTCCTAATATGTTATGACAGATTCTGCAGACAATGTTTAATTATTAAGTGCATGAAAGAATTATGGCAATTACACAGGGCTAGAAAAACAGACACCCTTATGCCAAAGGCAGTGGTTGATTAACTCTCAATAAAGATCCTTCAATAATTAATTGGCCTTGATTCATTCCATAATTAGTAATAAATACTCAGCAATCACAGGCATGTTAACATGATTAGAAGGTGGGTTTTTTTTTAACCCTGCTGTTCTGTTCAAACACACTATACGCTAATTCTGTTCCCGGGTCTATTTGACCCGGACCGAAAATTCTTTATTTTAGGTGCTTATATTTGGTCAATTTGAAAACTTTTTTCACTTGGAAATTAGTTTGAACATTTCTGCACACAATGAAATAAAAATTGAAATGAAGAAAATAATGCTTATATTTTTATTTTGCTCATAAAAGGCAGCCCCCCACTGTGTTCAATTATTTCAAATTTATATACAAATTATGCTATTAATTTCAAAATTTCACAAAAATGGGGGGCGGCCTTCTATGAGCAAAATAAAAATATAAGCATTATTTTTTTTTTCATTTCAATTTTTATTTCATTGTGTGCAGAAATGTTCAAACTGGTTTCCAAGTGAAAAAAGTTTTCAAATTGACCAAATATAAGCACCTAAAATAAAGAATTTTTAGTCCGGGTCAGGGAGACCTGGGAACAGAACTTTGGTGACCTTTTTTTCCCAGCAAAAAATAAGACCCCCACTCCCCCCAAAAAATTCTCATAGAGAGAACCCCTGACTTTGATACGGTTCCACATAAAGAGCTGATAGATAAATTAGTGAAGATTGGACTTAATCCCTGGATAGTTCAGTGGATTTCAACATGGCTGAAGCGTAGACATCAGAGAGTTATTGTTAATGGCGAGTATTCTGAGCAGAGGCAGGTTACAAGCGGTGTGCCACAAGGGTCTGTTCTGGGTCCTATTCTTTTTAATATGTTTGTGAGTGACATAGGGGAAGGTCTGGTAGGGAAGGTTTGCCTATTTGCCGATGACTCTAAAGTGTGCAATAGGGTTGATATTTCTGGAGGGGTCGGTAATATGGTGAATGATTTAGCTTTACTAGATAAATGGTCAAAGCAATGGAAACTGCAGTTTAATGTTTCCAAATGTAAAATAATGCACTTGGGGAAAAGGAATCCTCAATCTGAGTATTGCATTGGCAGTTCTGTGTTAGCAAAAACTTCAGAAGAGAAGGATTTAGGGGTAGTGATTTCTGACAGTCTCAAAATGGGTGAGCAGTGTGGTCGGGCAGTAGGAAAAGCAAGTAGGATGCTTGGCTGCATAGCTAGAGGTATAACAAGCAGGAAGAGGGAGATTGTGATCCCCTTATATAGAGTGCTGGTGAGACCACATTTGGAATGCTATATTCAGTTCTGGAGACCTCACCTACAAAAAGACATTGACAAAATTGAATGGGTCCAAAGACGGGCTACAAGAATGGTGGAAGGTCTTAAGCATGAAACGTATCAGGAAAGACTTAATGAACTCAATCTGTATAGTCTGGAGGACAGAAGGAAAAGGGGGGAACATGATCGAAACATTTAAATATGTTAAAGGGTTAAATATGATTCAGGAAGGAAGTGTTTTTAATAGGAAAGTGAACACAAGAACAAGGAGACACAATCTGATGTTAGCTGGGGGAAAGATCAAAAGCAACGTGAGAAAATATTATTTTACTGAAAGAGTAGTAGATCCTTGGAACAAACTTCCAGCAGAGGTGGTTGGTAAATCCACAGTAACTGAATTTAAACATGCCTGGGATAAACATAGATCCATCCTAAGATAAAATACAGGAAATAGTATAAGGGCAGATGGACCATGAGGTCTTTTTCTGCCATCAGTCTTCTATGTTTCTATGTTTCTATGATGCAAAGCCATGAAATTTCAAGTTTCAGATATGCAGGGAAAAATTTTTACAGGGTCTCGAAGTTCGAAAACGGGCTTCACAGACCCGAACAGAACAGCAGGATTAAAAATAAATAGTAGATAAAGAAACTATTCTTGGCTTAAAGAAGGGCAATTTTCTAACATTGTTGGCATGGTGCATGAAGGAAGACAAGCAACTTGTGTCTTTCATCAAGCAATTTGTATCCCTTCTTTTAAAGAAGAAGCTTTTTGGACGAGATGCAAAATGTCCACAAGGAAAAACAAAGTCCCTTTGAAAAAGAAATACATCTTCGGGACAGCCAGCTCTCTCTATTTCCAGTCTGTGTTAATTTGCATTTTAAAAAAACACAACAACTTCTCTAAACAATATTATTTTCCCGAGATTTGAATTCTCGTATACCTGAATGTGCCTTCTCTTTTCAAACTACAGTTTTAATTACATGCTTTGATTAAATTGCTGAAAACTACCCTGTAATATTTGGGGAGTGGGGAGGGGATGAGAATCTAGTCAACCACTCAGCTGTAAACTAGATAATAATCCAAGAAATTCATTGGCGTTGTTTTGCATTTAAATTTGTTAAAATTCAGTTTTGACAATCCATTTTTTTCAACCATTTGTCCTCATTAAAAAACTCCCCACCTTCAAACCAATATAGTTTGTTATTTTGGCAAGTATTCAGAATTCAATTCAATTCAATTTATTAGATTTGTATGCCGCCCCTCTCCGAAGACTCGGGGCGGCTCACAACAACGATAAAAACAATATTATACTGGCACAAATCTAATATTAAAAATAACTAAAAACCCTATCATAATTAAAAACCAAACAGCACATACATAGCAAACATAAATTATAATAAGCCTGGGGGAAAGATGTCTCATATCTCCCATGCCTGGCAGTATAGGTGGGTCTTAAGTAGTTTACGGAAGACAAGGAGGGTGGGAGCAGTTCTAATCTCTGGGTGGAGTTGATTCCAGAGGGCCGGGGCTGCCACAGAGAAGGCTCTTCCTCTGGGGCGCGCCAGCCGACATTGTTTAGTCGACGGGATCCGGAGAAGGCCAACTCTGTGGGACCTTATCGGCCGCTGGGATTCATGCGGTAGCAGGCAGTTCCGGAGGTACTCTGGTCCGAAGCCATGTAGGGCTTTAAAGGTCACGACCAGAAATAGAATCCCGTAAGAGATAGTTGCATGAGAGTGGCTTGTTCTGTTTACAAATCTGTACCCCACTCTTATGAAGTGCTTTTCTTTTTCAAGGAAGAGAAGAAAATCAATGTGGGTTTTTTTTAAGCCAGAAAGGAGGAAGATTATAAAATAAAACTCTGTTATAATGCCTTGAAATGCTGCATCTAATTTTGCTCATCAAAATATCACAACGATGTTTGTAGCTCGGTCTGTGTTTTACTGACCTTGGAAGTTTGCAAGGCTGAATCAACCTTGAGCCAGCCAGGATCAAACTCCTGGCAGTTGGCAGAATTAGCGTGCAATACTGCATTCTAACCACTATGCCACTTTTTAGAGCTAATATATATATATATTCATATATCCTGTTCCCATTAGAGTTGATTTGCACAAACTCTTTCTCCTTGCTAATTCCTTGATTAGATTATTGTTTCTGGATGATTGTTTTCCTGCAGTTAAACCTTCATTATAAGCAACCCCTACCATTGACTTGGACGATAGACAGCAGTCCCAGATACCGATACTGATACCGATACCAATGACGATGACAATGAGAGTGACAGTGACAATGACAATTACAACAAACAATAATAATTGTGGCCAAAATTTTTCACCCAAGCAATCATTGGCCCTTTTAATATTTTTAATAGAGGGAGATTGTGATCCCCTTATATAGAGCGCTGGTGAGACCACATTTGACTTACTGTGTTCAGTTCTGGAGACCTCACCTACAAAAAGATATTGACAAAATTGAACGGGTCCAAAGACGGGCTACAAGAATGGTGGAAGGTCTTAAGCATAAAACGTATCAGGAAAGACTTAATGAACTCAATCTGTATAGTCTGAAGAACAGAAGGAAAAGGGGGGACAGGATCGAAACATTTAAATATGTTACAGGGTTAAATAAGGTCCAGGAGGGAAGTGTTTTTAATAGGAAAGTGAACACAAGAACAAGGGGACACAATCTGAAGTTAGTTGGGGGAAAGATCAAAAGCAACCTGAGAAAATATTATTTCACTGAAAGAGTAGTAGATCCTTGGAACAAACTTCCAGCAGACGTGGTTGGTAAATCCACAGTAACTGAATTTAAACATGCCTGGGATAAACATATATCCATTGTAAGATAAAATACAGGAAATAGTATAAGGGCAGACTAGATGGACCATGAGGTCTTTTTCTGCCGTCAGTCTTCTATGTTTCTATGTTTCTAAACAAGGTTAAGAACCACTGATATACAGTCTTGGGTTAACTAGTTTAGCTTTCATTTTCCTCCCTTTAAAAATATGGTTGTTATGACTGAGCTGCAAAAGTCTGGATGACTGTTCAGCATGAAAAATGTAGACAATTCCAGCTCATCTCTTTCACTTGGTGGTCATCTAGATCAGTGTTTCCCAACCTTGGCAACTTGAAGATATTTGGACTTCAACTCCCAGAATTCCCCAGCCAGCGAATTCTGGCTGTGGAATTCTGGGAGTTGAAGTCCAGACATCTTCAAGTTGCCAAGGTTGGGAAACACTGATCTAGATTGTTGCAAGCTATAAACATGGTAGCCTCCTTTTAATTGAATATGCATGTCAGATTGTTACAGAAACACAAACTTCTGGCAAATTTGTCTAGAGATTCACAAGAAAAGTCTAAATGCTACACTGGGGACTGTCTGGAAGGTAATATTGGATTGGTAGCTAATTAACTAGTTATGTGTTTCTATCACTGACTAATTGCTTGAATCAATTAGTCAATTAGCTCAAATCAATGATTTGTTCAAAGTGAGCCAGATGGGAGTTCACAGAACATGTTTTGGAAATATTACACTCAATATATTTTCTCGCATTTTCTGAACTTCCATCTCTTTTTGCTGAAAAGTGTTTTTTCACGAAAGGAGAAGGTGCTAATTTATACAATTTGTGTGCAGCACTGGTGGGGAACTTATTGTCTAATTCACTTTGATCACGTTGATGAGAAAAAGAAGGCAAACTCACTGGGGTGCTTATAGATCGTCTGGCAACCTGCGGGAATTTTTCTGAAAATAAGTTCATTTTCCCCTTAATGTACATATTTCTTGTGTAAGTTTTCTTAAGCTCCTACAGGATCCATATGCTATCTGTCAGGGTTCCAAGGAAGAGCTCCATAGAAAGCCGAACTCCAAGGCAAGCAGATTCCTCAAAGAACAATTATATTGGAGCTATCATATTGGCACAAACTTGTGAAAATTGACTCTGAAAGTTCCCATGGTTTTCAGCCACATTGTCCAACTGAGGTGCTGGCTGGTCGCTTGGTAACCAGACCTCCTCTTTCCAACCATCTCTTGGAATGTCCTTGGTTCTCACAGGAAATTGTTTTGTTGGGCTACAAAACCCCATCTAACTATGTCCTTCCCTTGCTGTCCCTTCTTCGGAGTGTGGCAACCCTGCATCCTCCAATAATGAAATGAGGAGCTACGGTTAGTGTTGTGGTTAGCTCTGGCCCAGCTCCTGCCCCAAGGACTGTGGATGTGGAGGAGACATCCACATGCTGCAGGCCTGTTTTGCTCCCGGTGGAATCTGCTGATGAAGGCTCCTCTGACCAAGAAGACATGAGTGACAGGGAGGAGGAGAGTGTGGCAGACAGCTCAGAAGGAGATCAATTATCTAGCTCCTCCTTGGATTCAGAACAAGAGTTAATGATACAGCCACACATGCGGAGAGCGATGCATAGGCAACAACAACTGAGAGATTATTATCAAAGAAAATGAGGCCACCTGTGGTTGGGTGGGGCTGTGGTCATTAGTGAGGCTGCTATAAATAGCAGCCTGTGGGTTTGCCCATTGTGGAGGATTATCTGATCATTGTGTTTCGTGACTGCTTTGCTGACTTTGACCTTTGTGTGCTGATTTTCCCCCGCTTTGAAACTAAACCAGAGCAAAGTGTGTTTCACTTTGTGAAAGAAGGACTGTGAATTGCCTCACAGCTGCAAGCTAAGTATCACAGAACTGATAAGGGACTTGTACAAATTACCAGTTTGTTCGGAGACGAGTGCTCTTTGCTATACAAAAAGAGGGCTTCATTTATTTGCATTTCGGTATAAAGAACATTGATTTGAATTTTCAAACGTGTGTGTGTCTGAAATTGTATCTGTGTATTTTTGGGAGGATTCTACCAGAGAGCTCAACAGAACAGTTAGAATACAGCACTGCAAGCTACTTCAGCCAACTGCTAGCTGTAGATCAGCAGTTCAAATCTCACCACCGACTCAAGGTTGATTCTGCCTGCCATCCTTCCGAGGTGGGTAAAATGTGGACCCTGATTGTTGGGGACAATAGGCTGATTCTATTAACTGCTTAGAGAGGCTTGCACTTTGAAGCTGTATATAAAATGGACCCAGTCAGATTCATTTCAGAGTTGACATTTTCTTTCATATGAGTCCCACATTTTTAAATCTTAGAATGTGTCCATTATATTGAGTCCCTGCATTCTAGAGAAGAAGTGATAATGTGAGTCACAACACTCTTTCTTTTATTCACAACAAATAAATTGACCCACGGTGGCATAGTGGTTAGAGTGCAATACAGTAGGTTGATTCTGCTGACTGAAAATTAGCAGTTTGAATCTCACCCTTGTCAAGGTTGACTCAGTCCTTCTGAGGTGGGTAAAACAAAGACCCAGATTGGTGGGGGCAATAGGCTGACTCTGTAAACTGATTAGAGGGGGTCTGTAAAGAAGTAAATAAGAGGTAAATAACATAAACACTATAGACCAGTGACGACAAGCCTATGACACATGAACTGTTACATAGAAACATAGAAACATAAAAGACTGACGGTAGAAAAAGACCTCATGGTCCATCTAGTCTGCCCTTATACTATTTCCTGTATTTTATCTTAGAATGGATATATGTTTATCCCAGGCATGTTTAAATTCAGTTATTGTGGATTTACCAACCACGTCTGCTGGAAGTTTGTTCCAAGGATCAACTACTCTTTCAGTGAAATAATATTTTCTCACGTTGCTTTTGATCTTTCCCCCAACTAACTTCAGATTGTGTCCCCTTGTTCTTGTGTTCACTTTCGTATTAACCTTATTTAACCCTTTGACATATTTAAATGTTTCGATCATGTCCCCCCACTTTCCCTTCTGTCCTCCAGACTATACAGATTGAGTTCATGAAGTCTTTCCTGATATGTTTTATGCTTAAGACCTTCCACCATTCTTGTAGCCCGTCTTTGGACCCGTTCAATTTTGTCAATATCTTTTTGTAGGTGAGTTCTCCAGAACTGAACACAGTATTCCAAATGTGGTCTCACCAGCGCTCTATCTAAGGGGATCACAATCTCCCTGTTCCTGCTTGTTATACCTCTAGCTATGCAGCCAAGCATCCTACTTGCTTTCCCTACCGCCTGACTGCACTGTTCACCCATTTTGAGACTGTCAGAAATCACTACCACTAAATCCTTCTCTTCTGAAGTTTTTGCTAACACAGAACTGCCAATGCAATACTCAGGATGTTGCCCTAGCTCAGCTCCAACATGCATGTGTGTGCCGGCGATTGAATTGGTCAGTCCTAGAAGACATCCACCCTGACTTCTCTTTAGACGGCCAGATCCTAAAGATGAAACTCAAATACTTTGATCACCTAATGAGAAGGAAGGACTCACTGGAGAAGAGCCTAATGCTGGGAAAGATTGAGGGCAAAAGAAGAAGGGCATGATAGGCAATGAGGTTTCAAGTTTCAAGTTTTATTGGATTTATATGCCGCCCCTCTCCGAAAACTCGGGCGGCTAACAACAATCATGAACAATATACAATAATAATCCAATACTAAAAGCAAATTAAAACCCCTTAATATATAAAACCGAACATACATACAAACATACCATGCATACAATTGTAACGACCAAGGGGGAGAAGAAGTCTTAATTCCCCCATGCCTGGGGGCAGAGGTGGGTTTTAAGTAGCTTATGAAAGGCAAGGAGGGTGGGGGCAATTCTAATCTCTGGGGGGAGTTGGTTCCAGAGGGCCAGGGCCACCACAGAGAAGGCTCTTCTCCTGGGTCCCACCAAGTGGCATTGTTTAGTTGATGGGACCCGGAGAAGACCCACTCTGTGGGACCTAACTGGCCGCTGGGATTCATGCGGCGAAAGGCGGTCCCTGAGATAATCTGGTCCGGTGCCATGAAGGGCTTTATAGGTCATAAGCAACACTTTGAATTGTGACCGGAAACTGATCGGCAATCAATGAGGTGGCTGGATGGAGTCACTGAAGCAGTTGGCATGAGATTAAATGGACTCTGGGGAATGGCAGAGGATAGGAAGGCTTGGAAGAATGTTGTTTATGAGGTTGGGATGAGTCAGACATGACTTTGTAACTAACAACAGCTGCATTCTAATGACTGAGCCACTATGGTTCTTAATAATCTTAGTTTGACAAAGCCATTTGTCTTTTCCAACACCATTTTTGGATGATTCATAAAGCATCTTTGATTTGTTACTGAAATTTCTTGCATTGGAACTTCAACTAACGAAGCAAACTGCTAAATTCCTGCTTCGAGTTGAAACCAACCAGATTTAACAAGGGGAATAACTGCACTTGCAAAGTTAAGGAGCTTGCAAACTGACCTATGGTATTTATAGAATCTCTTATGGGTTGACATTGACCTCAACTGGACCATTAGATCATTTCCTTTTCTTCTTTAAAATGGCTGAAAGGTGACCTTGAATTTACATTGCCTTTAAATTGCATATAATTAGGAAGAAATATCCCCCTGCATGACAAAATCAGGTCAGCTATGGCTGGAGGATTTTCAGGTAAGCTGGAGATGGCTGAGGAAAAAAGGAATTAACTGTGACACATCCTACAAAGGTTTTTTTTTCTTTTTCAATAAAAATGGCCCCTGTAGCATCATTTTCTGAGATGCACCGATATGTCTGCTGCAGACCAGTGTATATTCCAAAGCCAAATATCTAGGTGAGAAAGAGAAATTGATCTAAGGCTTAATTGGGTCTGAGAGAAAGTTTGCATCAATTTTATCATGTTAAATTATCCAAATATATAGAATAGAATAGAATAGAATAGAATTGAATTAGATTAGAGTAGAGTAGAGTAGAGTGGAATGGAATAGAATAGAATAGAATAGAATAGAATAGAATAGAATAGAATAGAATTAGAGTAGAGTAGAATAGAATAGAATAGAATAGAATAGAATAGAATTCTTTATTGGACAAGTGTGATTGGACACACAAGGAATTTGTCTTGGTGCAGATGCTCTCAGCGTACACAAAAGAAAAAGATCCATTTGTCAAGAATCATGTGGTACAACACTTAATGATTGTCATAGGGGTCAAATAAGCCATGAAGAAACAATATTAATAAAAATCTTAGGATACAAGCATGCGCCATTGATCTAGCTCAGTTCCAATACATATATGTGCATCAGCCAGCTGATTTTTGGCTCATACAGAGGCTTTGGGAGGATGTTTTGCCTTCCAGAGGGCCTCCTGGGGATGGGGGAGACTATTTTTGCCCTCCCCAGGTCCAAGGAAGACTCTGGAGGCTCGGGAGGGTAAAAAATGGGCCTGCTGGGCACACCAGAAGTTGGGAACCTGGCCACCTGAATTTTCCCCATATGTAGAATCTACAGTATCTGTGCATTAGGAATGTGCAAAATAAAATTCCAGATAAATATTTGTTTACCTATTTTTTCTACTTGATCAGTAAAATAGCACAGCCATATAGAACATGTGGGCAACCCAGCTGCTGGAGAAAAGACAAAACCTGATTTAAAGTCTTCTTGACATGTGCTACATTCGTGCTGCTACACACTTCAAAGCTCCTTTGGGGAACTCAGGAGTCCAGACATATTAGCATGCAGTCCTTCAATTTCAGGTACCGATAGACCTTCGTTCTCGGATTTCTTTATTCTGTCCTCTGACAAAGATCAGTTGAATTGTGAGACAGATGGAAGAAAGACGCAAAATACTTTTGTGAAACGTGTCTCTGTGTGTGTGGAAATGCATAGCATAAAAAATGTGTACG
Source organism: Erythrolamprus reginae (assembly GCF_031021105.1). NCBI lineage: Eukaryota > Metazoa > Chordata > Lepidosauria > Squamata > Dipsadidae > Erythrolamprus > Erythrolamprus reginae. The sequence continues at coordinate 249,639,227 of NC_091952.1, forward strand.
TATTATTCACTGACCTAGATGAGGGAATTGAGGGGGAAAGAATCAATAAATTTTTATTGATTTTTTGAAATTTTAACAAAAAGAAAAATAAATAAATTCAAAAACATAAATGTGTATACCATCACCAAACAAAATAATATTTCCCTCCACCAGGGAAGATTCAATTATATATCTTTCATTTACCTCAACTCCGGGTTACATTGCTCATTCTTTATAGAGTGATTGAATTTTATTTTTTACATTTGCATCGCTTACTAATGTTAATATATGATTTTTAACCTTTTCCCACCGCCTCATTGCTGCTGCTAATTTCTCTTCATTATAATTATGTAATCTAATTTCCATAATTTCATAGTGAATGTGATCCACCATGTACCTGCACCAATTTTTTATCGGCCATTTGTTAACATCTTTCCACCCAAGCACTATAGTTGCTTGGGCACTTTCTATTGCTGCAATTTTAATTTCTTCATATTCTTTTACGTCACTATTTTTATCAATAGTGCTGCTTCCTTGGTTAGTTTCCAGTCACTATTTGTAATTTTTTTCACTTCCGTTTGTATTTGCTTCCAAAATTTTTGGACTTTACTGCATTCCCAAAACATATGCATGAATACTCCTTTTTCCTTACATCCATGCCAACAATTTCGTTTCATCATCGTTTGAAATCAAATTCGCAGATGACACCAAGCTGGCGGGAGTGGCCAACACCCCAGAGGATAGGCTCAGGATACAGAAAGATCTAGACAGACTTGTACAGTGGGCCCAAACCAATAAAATGAAATTTAATGTAGAGAAAAGTAAAATCCTGCACCTAGGGAAAAAAAACACCCCAAAACATACATACAAACTGGGCGAAACCACAATCACCATAAGTGATTGTGAAAGGGATCTTGGAGTCCACATGGATAGCCAACTAAACATGAGCCAGCAATGTGCAGCAGCAGTTAAAAAGCCAACACAATCGTAAGCTGCATGAACAAAGGGATACACTCCAAGACTAGAGAGGTAATAATACCACTCTACAATGACCTGGTCAGACCACACCTGAAGTATTGCATCCAGTTCTGGTCACTACACTTCAAAAGAGATATAGAGACTCTGGAAAGGATGCAAACAAGAGCAACTAATATGATAGAAAGATAGAAGTCTGACGGCAGAAAAAGACCTCATGTCCATCTAGTTTGCCCTTATACTATTTCCTGTGTTTTATCTTGCAATGGATATATGTTTATCCCAGACATGTTTAAATTCAGTTACTGTGGATTTATCAACCACGTTTGCTTGAAGTTTGTTCCAAGGATCTACTACTTTTTCAGTGAAATAATATTTTCTCACATTGCTTTTGATCTTCCCCCCAACTAATTTCAGATTGTGTCCCCTTGTTCTTGTGTTCACTTTCCTATTAAAAACACTTCCCTCCTGGACATTATTTAACCCTTTAACATATTTAAATGTTTCGATCATGTCCCCCCTTTCCCTTCTGTCCTCCAGACTATACAGATGGAGTTCATTCAGTCTTTCCTGATACGTTTTATGCTTAAGACCTTCCACCATTCTTGTAGCCCGTCTTTGGACCTGTTCAATTTTGTCAATATCTTTTTGTAGGTGAGGTCTCCAGAAATGATACGGGGACTAGAGACCAAGCCATAAGAAGAAAGGTTGCTGGAACTGGGCATGGATAGTCTGGTGAAAAGATGGGCCAGCGGGGACATGATAGCAGTCTACAGGTACTTGAGGGGTTACCACAGAGAGGAGGGGGTCACACTGTTTTCCAGGGCACCCAGAGGGCCGGACGAGGAACAATGGTTGGAAGCTGACTAAGGAGAGATTCAACCTGGAGATAAGGAAGAACTTCCTGATGGTCAGAGCAATCAACCAGTGGAACGGCCTGCCAGCAGAGGTTGTGAATGCCCCAACTCTAGATGTTTTCAAGAGGAGACTGGACTGCCATCTGGCTGGGGAAGTGTAGGGTTGCCTGCTTGAGCAGGGGGTTGGACTTGATGACCTGTAAGGTTCCATTTCAACTCTAATAAATAAAAATAAACAAATAAATAAATATATTTATTTACATTTGTACTTCTTTTAGGTTTGTATATTTTTCTCTCTCTCAGGAGACAAATTTTCTAAAGGCAGAACACAATATTCAGACATGTGTGTGTGTGTGTGTGTGTGTGTGTGTGTGTGTTTATTTATTTATTTATTTATTGGATTTGTATGACGCCCCTCTCCGTAGACTCAGGGCAGCTAACAACAATGATAAAGACAGCATGTAACAATCCAATCCAATACTAAAATAACTAAAAAACACTTATTATAAAAACCAAACATACATAATACATACAGTGTGTTTGTTTGTGTGTAGAGATAAAGGGAGAGTAGTATAGATATATTTCAAGCTATTTAGCTCTCATCACCTAGCCATACCCTTCTGGAGTATGAAGTTGGGCTGTTTGCCTTGTCAGGCAGATGCTTTAACCTCTAAGCCACAAGTTCTGTTCCCTGTATCAGCTTAACCAGCTCCCTCCCATATTTGGGTATACCAGGTGATTCAATAGAAAAAACTTATAATCCCTCCTCTGGTGCAGCTGATAAGGGAAAGAGAACTTGTGGCTTAGAGTGAACTTTCTGGTTTTCTCTGAAGACGTTTCAATTTTCATCCTAGAAGCTTCTGACTAGATGGTGGGGAACGGAAGGATTTATATTCCTTGCAGAAAGCTGGTCATTTGTGTTCTTTTCATAAACTTCATAAACACATGGCACAACATAGGAGAATAAACACACCAGAACTAGATTCATAGGGGAAGGTTTGGTAGGAAAGGTTTGCCTATTTGCCGATGACTCTAAAGTGTGCAATAGGGTTGATATTCCTGGAGAGGTCTGTAATATGGTAAATGATTTAGATTTACTATATAAATGGTCAAAGCAATGGAAACTGCAGTTTAATGTTTCCAAATGTAAAATAATGCACTTGGGGAAAAGGAATCCTCAATCTGAGTATTGCATTGGCAGTTCTGTGTTAGCAAAAACTTCAGAAGAGAAGGATTTAGGGGTAGTGATTTCTGACAGTCTCAAAATGGGTGAGCAGTGTGGTCGGGCAGTAGGAAAAGCAAGTAGGAGGCTTGGCTGCATAGTTAGAGGCATAACAAGCAGGAAGAGGGAGATTGTGATCCCCTTATATAGAGCACTAGTGAGACCACATTTGGAATAATGTGTTCAGTTCTGGAGACCTCACCTACAAAAAGATATTGACAAAATTGTATGTGTCCAAAGACGGGCTACAAGAATGGTGGAAGGTCTTAAGCATAAAACGTATCAGGAAAGACTTAATGAACTCAATCTGTATAGTCTGGAGGACAGAAGGAAAAGGGGGGACATGATTGAAACATTTAAATATGTTAAACGGTTAAATAAGGTTCAGGAGGGAAGTGTTTTTAATAGGAAAGTGAACACAAGAACAAGGGGACACAATCTGAAGTTAGTTGGGGGAAAGATCAAAAGCAACATGAGAAAATATTATTTTACTGAAAGAGTAGTAGATCCTTGGAACAAACTTCCAGCAGACGTGGTTGGTAAATCCACAGTAACTGAATTTAAACATGCCTGGGATAAACATATATCCATCCTAAGATAAAATACAAAAAATAGCATAACGGCAGACTAGATGGACCATGAGGTCTTTTTCTGCTGTCAGTCTTCTATGTTTCTATGTTTCTATCTAGCAGTCCTTCTGCATTTAAAAGACAAAGGCTACTCTTTAAAAGACAGCAAAGTCCAGATTTTGGACAGAGAGGACCTCTGGTTTGAAAGAAGGGTCAAAGAGGCTTCAACGACTTGCTAAAAGGATACAAATGAGCAGCTGTCTGCAAGAAATATAAACCCTTCCATTCCCTACCATCCAGTCAGAACTGAAGAAGTTCCTTGGATAAGAAGCAAAATGTCTTCAAAGAAATAACCAGAAAGTCCCTTGGGTCACCTTTGGGTCAGGAAACAAACTGTTGTAAGTTGAGGGCTACCAGGATTTCAGCTAAAAGATTACTTTTTTCTCAACTCTACTTAGAAATGGCACAAACTGGTGACCTTCTAGCCCATTGCTGATTTCTACCCATCCTTGAATCAGTACAAAACTATCCAGGCATGACATTGGTTGTTCTCACTGTCAGTCTGTCAATCTCTATTGTGCATCAATTGACAAAGGTGAAAAAGTCAAATAGGTTTTATACACCTTGCAGCAATCTCTAAATGTTGTTGGAATAAAGAGGAAATAGTGTATTAACACAAGGCAGCAAAAGACAACTAAAGTAAGCCTCTTTTATTGACAGGCAGGGATTAAATGAGCATTATTTGTTTAAAAAAACCTGATGGAAGTATAGTCACATATGTTCATGCCATTATTAAATACCACTGGGAAAATACCTTCCATCTTGAAAATTTGCAAGCTGTAGTCTATAAGAACATAAGAACATAAGAAGAGCCATGCTGAATCAGGCCAAAGCCCATCAAGTCCAGCATTCTGTGTCACACATTGGCCCACCAATTGTCCATGGGGATGAAGACCACCGGCGCTATTTTCACCCAAGCAAGCATTTTCCAGATGGAGGGAAGCTAGTTAGGAGTAAGAGTTAGAGAACGGAGGCAGGATGGATAAAGGAACTGGTTAATAAAACAACAACATGAACTTGATAAGAGGTACTGAAACTATCATTCAAAGTTTTGTTCAGTGAAGGATATTGCAGAACAGTCTTCTATCACATTTCTGCTTAAACAAATAACTGCCGATCAGTCTCACTTGTTTTTCTTTCCCATCAGCTACTTAAAAATGTATTTCTGCAAAAAAAAAACAAAAAAAACCCCCCACCATCCCACACCCCGAAATCTCAGCCTTCTGTTGCATTTTTGCACAACCCATTGACTCATGTCTGCTTTTTCTTATTTTTAGGATTAAAATCCAAATGACATTTTCTTTTTAACCTCAGCAGTGTGAAACCTTCTGCTGCATGCTGTGGTGTGTGTGTTTTAAACACAAAGACTTAAATATTTTTTTAAACGTTTGCTTCTATTTAACTATCAAGACTGTCCAAATGGGGCCGAGAAAGAAAAAGACCTTTTTTTTTAAAAGCAAACAGAGGTTAGTGAAAAAATCTATGAACAGTTAGCAAAGTTTAACATGAAACCTATCTTAGGGTAGAATAAAAAGAAATGTTACCATTGGCCCTTACAATGTTATAAGCTGCCCTTAGCTTCAGGAGAAGGACAGCCTAGAAATCAGATAGATGGATAGATGATAGATAGATAGATAGATAGATAGATAGATAGATAGATAGATGATAGATATAGATAGATGATAGATAGATAGATAGATAGATAGATAGATAGATAGATAGATAGATAGATAGAGATGTAGATATAGATAGATAGATAGATAGATGATAGATAGATAGATAGATAGATAGATGATAGATAGATAGATAGATGATAGATAGATAGATAGATAGATGATAGATAGATAGATAGATGATAGATAGATAGATAGATAGATAGATAGATAGATAGATAGATAGATAGATAGATACCGTGTTTCCCCGATAGTAAGACACCCCCGATTGTAAGACGTATCGGGGGTTTCAGGGGGGGTCGGCTAATATAAGCCGTACCCCGAAAGTAAGACATATGTCTTACTTTTGGGAAAACACAGGGGGGTATTGCCGGGGGGGGGGAGCCATTCCCGGAGGGCTCTTCTTGCCCGGGGTTTTCTTACACGCCTTGCCCGCCGCTGCACCCCGGCCTTTGCCCAGGGAGCCCTGCTCGCCGGCCGAGCCTTGCGCGGGGCTGTGGCGTGGAGCGGCCGGCGAGCGGCAGCGGTCCATTTTCAGGCTGCCCAGGATCTCCGCCTCGGGGAGGTCTTCGGCATCGCTCAGCGAGCCCGTGGACATGGCCTCGGGACGGCGGGGGCAGGGAAAGGGAGTCCGCTTGGCTCGCTTCGGACCAGCGCCGTCCTTCGCTTGAGTCTCCCTTACACAGCGCGCCACCGCCAGTTGGCACCAGGCTGCATAAGGGAGATTCTCCTGGGCGCGCAGCTCCCTCACCAGCGCCGCAAACTGCTCCGCCGCTTCGGCCAGGGCCGCCTCCTCGCCCGCCGGGTGGCCCAAGCTGGCGGTGGCGCGCTGCGCCCAGAGCTTGGGCCACCCGGCGGGCGAGGTGGCGGCCCTGGCCGAAGCGGCGGAGCAGTTTGCGGCGCTGGCGAGGGAGCTGCGCGCCCAGGAGAATCTCCCTTATGCAGCGTGCCACCGCCAGCTGGCACCAGGCTGCGTAAGGGAGATTCCTTTAAGGGCTGGGAGAGGATGGTTTACAGCTCGCGACGTTGCGTTAACCTTACGGGTGCCTCGCGCTTTTCCCGCCGCGGCTTCTTTTACGATCCGAAGGAGGGAGCGAGCGAGCTGAGCCCTCTTTCGCCTCAGGACTGCAACTCAGTACTGGTTGGGGAAAAAGGGAGGGGCGGAGAATTCGGGCCAGAGGAGGCCGCGATTGGCTCCAGGGCCTTTAGGAGGTGGGAGGGGAGGAACCAATCAGAGGTGACGTTTAAGATCTGCAGAAGAACCACAGAGAAAAACTAGAACGGAGGGAAATAAATCCTTCTCCCTCACATTTCCTGTGCAGTGGAGGACTCTTCTCCATTTTGCGGATTGGATGGCAATCTCCGGAGCGGTCAGCGAGATCGGGGAGCGGGAATGGCGGCGGGGGGTCGGGCCGAAAATGAGCCGGCCCCGGTGCCCGGGACAATATAAGACATACCCCGAAAGTAAGACATAGTGGGGCTTTTGGGGATAAAAAGAAAGTAAGACGCTGTCTTACTTTCGGGGAAACACGGTAGATAGATAGATAGATAGATAGATAGATAGATAGATAGATAGATAGATAGATAGATGATAGATAGATAGATAGATAGATAGATAGATAGATAGATAGATAGATACCGTAGATAGATACCGTAGATAGATACCGTAGATAGATACCGTAGATAGATAGTTAGATAGATAGATGATAGATAGATAGATAGATAGATAGATAGATAGATAGATGATAGATAGATAGATAGATAGATAGATGATAGATAGATAGATAGATACCGTAGATAGATACCGTAGATAGATACCGTAGATAGATACCGTAGATAGATACCGTAGATAGATACCGTAGATAGATAGATAGATACCGTAGATAGATACCGTAGATAGATACCGTAGATAGATACCGTAGATAGATACCGTAGATAGATACCGTAGATAGATACCGTAGATAGATAGATAGATAGATAGATAGATAGATAGATAGATACCGTAGATAGATAGATAGATAGATAGATAGATAGATACCGTAGATAGATAGATAGATACCGTAGATAGATACCGTAGATAGATAGATAGATAGATAGATAGATAGATAGATACCGTAGATAGATAGATAGATAGATAGATAGATAGATAGATAGATAGATAGATAGATAGATACCGTAGATAGATAGATAGATAGATAGATAGATAGATAGATAGATGGATGGATGGATGGATGGATGGATGGATGGATGGATGGATGGATGGATGGATGGATGGATGGATGGATAGATAGATAGATAGATAGATAGATAGATAGATAGATAGATAGATAGATAGATAGATAGAAAAAATGAAAGGAGCAAATTAAGGATATATGTTTATGATATTTTGGATATAAACAGCATAAACAACTATGGATGTTTTAATAATATGGTATATGTATGGATGTTTGTGTAAATTTGGTGGGAAAAAAATTGCAAAAAAAAAAGAGAGACTTTCAATAGAAACATTGGATTCCTGGTGAACAGAGGCATTTTAGAAGCCAGGTGTCTTGTTGAGGTCTTCCCTTCTTCATAATTTTACTACTTTTATTATTATTATTTTAATGGAGTGAATAAGAGCTTTGCACTGTAAATTGTAATGCAAAAACATCTATTAAACTCTCCAATAATACATTACTGAAACACAAAGGCACAAAAAGTTTAATTGCAGTTAAATGAGGTGTAAGATAACAGGCTGAGAGCTGCAATTGGCAATAATACATAAGCGAACCAAGATAAAAATTTGAAATAAATGTGAATTTCACGGTGAGTTTACAGAAATCATAGGCGATGGGGGGGGGGGGATCTCAGCGAAACAATGGCAATAAAAACTTGGAAAGTATTAGTGTTGCTTGCATGGAAAGAATTGTAAATGCCTTGTTGATTCCACCAGTTTATAAATCCTATGGAACCTTCTTCCTCATTATTTGAGTTCAATTGTTGCGTTCCTAAAGAATAGACTGAAGAATACCGGGAGTTGAAGTCCATGCATCTTTAAGTTGCTAAAGGTTGAGTAGCAATGACACATATATACAGAGTCAGCATATTGTCCCCCCAATAATCTGGGTCTTCATTTTACTGACCTTGGATGGAGAGAAGACTGAGCCAACCTTGAGCTGGTCAGCATTGAACTCCTGGCATTTCTTGTGAGTAGTTCTTAACAAACTCTGGTAATGACAGATTTTGAAGATTAAGAACCAGGCCCATCTTGGTATCCTAGGCCAGTGGTTTTGCCAGCTGACGCAGGGAGTGAGAGTGAAGGAGAGATAGCCGCCCCGAGTCTTCGGAGAGGGGCGGCATACAAATTGAAATCCAAATCCAAATAGATAGATAGATAGATAGATAGATAGATAGATAGATAGATAGATAGATAGATAGATAGATAGATAGACCTGGATGAACCTGGGGGACCACCAGAGGTGGCAGATATGGCAACGATGGTAATGTCTGGCTCGGAGGAGGAGGGAGACCACGCGCCTCTGTTAGATGCCTGCTTTAGAAGACTAAGAAATAGACAAGAATAAAGCAGCATCACAAAGCTTAGTACCGGGAATAATACATGCATTAATGGGAATAAGGAGATCGCTGACCATTTCAATAGCTACTTCTGTTCAGTTTTCTCAAAAGACACCTTACAAAATAATACTATAGAGGGATATAGCATTGCTTCCAGCTGTACGGATTCAGCTCCAGTGATCTTAGAAGCCGATGTCTTAGAAGAACTTGAAAGATTAAAGATAAATAAGGCAATAGGTCCAGATGGCATCCACCCCAGAGTTCTTAAAGAACTCAGATCTGTCATTGCTACCCCCCTGACTGATTTGTTTAACCAATCCCTGTTAACAGGAGATGTTCCTGAGGATTGGAGAATGGCCAGTGTTGTGCCTATCCACAAGAAGGGCAGTAGAGAAGAAGCTGGTAACTACAGGCCAGTTAGCTTGACATCAGTTGTAGTTAAAATGATGCAGACTCTACTCAAAAAGAGGATAAATCAGCATCTAAAAAACAATAAATTATTGGACCCAAATCAGCATGGCTTTACTGAAGGCAAATCGTGTCAGACTAATCTCATTGAGTTCTTTGACTATGTCACAAAGGTGTTGGATCAAGGTGGTGCCATGGATATTGCCTATCTGGACTTCAGCAAAGCCTTTGATACGGTTCCACATAAAGAGCTGATAGATAAATTAGTGAAGATTGGACTTAATCCCTGGATAGTTCAGTGGATTTCAAGCTGGCTGAAGCATAGACATCAGAGAGTTATTGTTAATGGCGAGTATTCTGAGCAGAGACAGGTTACAAGCGGTGTGCCACAAGGGTCTGTTCTGGGTCCTATTCTTTTTAATATGTTTGTGAGTGACATAGGGGAAGGTTTGGTAGGGAAGGTTTGCTTATTTGCCGATGACTCTAAAGTGTGCAATAGGGTTGATATTCCTGGAGGGGTCTGTAATATGGTAAATGATTTAGCGTTACTAGATAAATGGTCAAAGCAATGGAAACTGCAGTTTAATGTTTCCAAATGTAAAATAATGCACTTGGGGAAAAGGAATCCACAATCTGAGTATTGCTTTGGCAGTTCTGTGTTAGCAAAAACTTCAGAAGAGAAGGATTTAGGGGTAGTGATTTCTGACAGTCTCAAAATGGGTGAGCAGTGTGGTCGGGCGGTAGGAAAGGCAAGTAGGATGCTTGGCTGCATAGCTACAGGTATAACAAGCAGGAAGAGGGGGATTATGATCCCGCTATATAGAATGCTGGTGAGACCACATTTGGAATACTGTGTTCAGTTCTGGAGACCTCACCTACAAAAAGATATTGACAAAATTGAATGGGTCCAAAGACGGGCTACAAGAATGGTGGAAGGTCTTAAGTATAAAACGTATCAGGAAAGACTTCATGAACTCAATCTGTATAGTCTGGAGGACAGAAGGAAAAGGGGGGACATGATCGAAACATTTAAATATATTAAAGGGTTAAATAAGGTCCAGGAGGGAAGTGTTTTTAATAGGAAAGTGAACACAAGAACAAGGGGACACAATCTGAGGTTAGTTGGGGGTAAAATCAAAAGCAACATGAGAAAATATTATTTTACTGAAAGAGTAGTAGATCCTTGGAACAAACTTCCAGCAGACGTGGTAGATAAATCCACAGTAACTGAATTTAAACATGCCTGGGATAAACATATATCCATCCTAAGATAAAATACAGAAAATAGTATAAGGGCAGACCAAATGGACCATGGGGTCTTTTTCTGCCATCAGACTTCTATGTTTCTATGTTTCTATGTTAGCTGCCCCGAGTCTTTGGAGAGGGGCGGCATACAAATCTAAATAAACTAAACTAAACTAAACTAAAGATTTTTTTTAAAAAAAGTTTGGATAGCCATTTGTCAGGAGTTTTATAGGCTTCCTGTCTGAGAAGGTGGTTGAGCTAGAAGAACTTCAAGGTCTTTTCAAACCTGTTATTCTATATTCTGTTGTTGGTGGTTTTGTTTTATTAAAAGGCAGAGTTTTTCATGAGCCAGAACTCACTTCATCCAATGCTTAAATTAAAGCAATGTTAGAAGAGACATGGTGGTTACAATAGTTAGAAGGTAGTATTGTAGGTTAACTCTGCCCAATGCTGCTATGTTTTGGGCCAATGCAGATTGAAAACCAAAGGAGGCATCCCACTTAATGCTATTTTAAATCAAACTCTTTTATGTAAGAAGCATTTACAAGCATTATTGTCTATCTTGTCCAGCTTCTTTTCCTCACCATCTTCAACTTGCTCCTACAGTTGTGGGACAGTCAGATGAATTTTCAGGGCATATGTTAAGTTTTTTCCTTCATGGACTTTTAAACTCCACCGTACTGTTCAATAACTCTGTTAAAAGCTTAACCTGAAGACTCACCGGGTCAAAAAATCTGTCTTGAAAATTGTTAAGAATTATCTTTTCTTATCCAAGGGACCAAAAAAACAGGATGCTGATAAAGAGACGGAGCATTATGTTATGGTCCATTACAGCCATTGCTGATTTACCATAGCATGAGATTGATTTTCTTGCCAAGGGAAGCTGCACAGATGAACCAACAGCAGGCTCCAGATGTGTTGGGAATCATCACTCAGCTTTGCCAGCCAGACTCGACTTAGGCATTCCCAGCACATCTGGAATCTGACACATTGATGAAGGCTGAATGTAGAGGGACATATTTTTTGCACCCAAAATATCAGAGTCCAGGGTCAGATTCAGACGTGTTTGGAATTATCTCTCAGCCCCAGTTTACGTAAGAAAATTATGGGAAGGTCTCCAGGGAGTGCGACTTTGAACTATTACAGAGAAGGCAAAATTCAAATGTAACCAACCAACCAACCACCAAGACTGTTCTATATGTTTCTATATGTTTCTATTTGATTGATTATTTGTATCCAGACTTCTATTAATGTTATACCTTGTGATTAGTTTTGGGCGAACTTCAAGAAGTTTGAGTTCTGTGAACTCACCCGAACTTTGCTGTGAAGTTTGGGTGAGTTCACCGAACCCAAACCCAAACTTTACCCAAACCCAAAGCAAAACAGCAACAGCACTTTTTAAAAACTTTTTCTAAAAGTTCGGGTAAAGTTTGGGTGAAGTTCGGGCTCGAGTTTGGTTGAACGCCGCGAAACACCGCTGCCCAGGAGGAGAGTGGGGAATCCCATCATGGGATTCCGGGGACAGGGCTTTGACGTCACGGAGACTACTTCCTGGCCTGGTGGAAGGTCTTAAGCATAAAACCTATCAGGAAAGACTTCATGAACTCAATTTGTATAGTCTGGAGGACAGAAGGGAAAGGGACTGAACACAGTGTTCCAAATAATAATAATTAATACTAATAATTTATTAGATTTGTATCCCACCCCTTTCCGAAGACTCGGTGCAGCTCACAACATAAATGTGGTCTCACCAGCGCTCTATACAGGGGGATCACAATCTCCCTCTTCCTGCTTGTTATACCTCTACCTATGTAGCCAATCGTTCTACTTGCTTTCCCTACTGCCTGACTGCACTGTTCACCCATTTTGAGACTGTCAGAAATCACTACCCCTAAATCCTTCTCTTCTGAATTTTTTGCTAACACAAAACATAAAATAATAGAACAGAATTGAATAGAACTGCAAGCTAGACCTTTAAATAAGCATAATTTAGTTGCAATTCTTCATTATTTCTCCCCAGTTCTTTCAAAGATGATTTGTGCAATGTATGCGTAGCTGACTATGCATCAAGGATTCTCTCTCTCTCATTCTTTTTTCCCCCTTCCTCACTCAGCCAGAGGAAATAAAACCACCAGGGGACGGTCAAATCTAGTAGCACCACATATTATTTTGGCTTAGATGTCCATTTTGGATCAATAGTTTCTAGATCTTCAGAATGCTTTAATAACCATCCTCCAGACAGCACAGAAGATGGATAGGAATCGATTGCTTGACTTCTGTTGTTAAAGGAGTATTTGTGGCATAGCACCACATGTGAGTTCATTGATTTGGGAAGGAATGTCAGGTTCTGGAAATCCCTTCCTAAAAACACAGCCTTCCTTGGGGTCTGACATCTTGGCTAAAAGGTAGAATCGAAAGACCCATGCTTTGGGCAACTTCTGCATCCTACTAGCAGAGGATGGCAATTTTTAGCATCCCTCTGTGCCACATCAGGCCGCTTTGGAAAATAAAAATAATAAAACGGAAGCAACAGATGAAATAGATCTTCTTTCTCTCAAACAAACAATGCAGGGACAAAGAAAGAGGGATGATTGAAGGGAAACTGTGGGATTGCTTGGTTTATTAACTGCTCTTCAAAAAGAAAACAATAAAAAGGATTCCTGGGGACCATCACTGCTCAGATTTTGGAATATTTTTAGACTGGACTCAGAAAGGAATTGAATCTCCTCTCCACTTTTCTTGTTCAGTTTTAAAAGTCTGTTTGATATGTAGTGGTGCAGAAATAAACAGTACAATTTATTTACTTCAAGCAAAGCTTCACTGTAGATTTTTTTTCCTTTTCAGAATTTCCAAATTCTCCATATCCACAAATCAAAATTTTCCCCAGCAAATTACTATCATCACCTCTTTTATTCAACTCAGTCAACTGAATATTTAAAAATGTGTCACAAATATCATTGACGAGTGTTAATGACGTCCTAGGTATTAACCAAGGATCTTCTTAAAATACAATATATGATGTTCCGAGTAGTGCAGTTTTTTGCACTTCCACTGGTGTTATGGCAGGAAGCTGAAATTTCTTGATGTGTTTTATGAAATTCTTGGTCATGGTATCAAGTGCCCGATGATAATGGATATGATGGTCACATGTTTCATCCATACAAAGTGAGATCAGGATATTTTGTGATTATTTTTTCTCAGTTCTTTTTCTTCGATTCTAGCATCTTCTGGTATCAATAAATTGTATGCTTCAGTTTTTGATGACTGTGATATCTGGCAAATTGTGTTGCAAGTGATGATCTGTCTGTATTCCAAAGTCCTTCTCATTTTTGACAACTTTTTCCACTTTATGTTCTCATGACTTTTCGGATACAGGTAAGTCATATATTTTCAGAGTGCTAGATGATCTTCTTCTTCTCTTCCTCTTCCTCCTCCTGCTATTCCACCTTCATCTTTATCTTCTTCTTCATCTTCTTCTTCCTCTTCCTCCTCCTGCTACTCCTCCACCAGCTGCTGCTGCTGCTGCTGCTGCTGCTTCTTCTTCTTCTTCTTCTTCTTCTTCTTCTTCTTCTTCTTCTTCTTCTTCTTCTTCTTCTTCTTCTTCTCCTTCTTCTTCCTCTTCCTCCTTCTCCTCCTTCTCCTCCTCCTTCTTCTTCCTCTTCCTGCTACTCCTCCTCCTCCTTCTTCTTCCTCTTCCTCCTCCTGCTAATCCTCCACCAGCTGCTGCTGCTGCTTCTTCTTCTTCTTCTTCTTCTTCTTCTTCTTCTTCTTCTTCTTCTTCTTCTTCTTCTTCTCTTCCTCCTCTTCCTCCTCCTCCTCCTCCTCCTCCACCTTCTTCTTTTCCCTCTTTCCCTCCTCTTCCCTCTACTCTGGCCTCTACTGTTTCTCATCCATACACTCACACACCCAATACAGCTACTAGATATTAAGCAAACAACAAATATTAAACAAACATGTCTTTAACCTTCTATATTATACTTTCCAAAGTACCCATCCTGCTGCTCTACTCTTTGCAAGCCCATTTCGTTCTCACTACACTATTGTGACAAATGCTGTTGAAAAGGGCAGGACTGCGCTAGGTATAAGTGAAGCCTTCCACAGCAATAGCACCTCCATCTAAGATTTATATTATACACCTCTAACACTCAAAGGCTGCCCTGCTGTTTATTTTCTGCACTGCAACCCTATTTCTGATAGTAAACTTAATTGCTATTTCTCTCCTAATGATTCCTGTTATTTTCTTTCTTTGGTCACTATGATAACCGGAAAGGTTTCATTTTGCAAATGTTGATTTTTGACCTCTTTCGCATCAAAGTTATTACAATATAAAATGATTTAAATCAGCCTTTTTCAAAGCTTGGGAACTTTAAGATGTGTGGATCTCAGCTCCCAGGATTCTCAGCTAATTGGATGGACTCAGTTACAGTAGTGGGATAACTGAAGAAGGGATTTCCAACTGAAGAGTTGGGGGTCTTCTAATCCAACCTTCCCTCCCCTGTTCAGGCAGAAAACCATTTCAGACAAGTAGTAATTCAATGTCTTCTCAATAGCTTCCAGTGTTGGGATATCCACAACTTCTGGAGGCAATCTGTTCCACTGATTCATTATTCTCACTATCAGGAATTTCCTCCTTAGTTCTAGGTTGGATCTTTCCTTGATTAATTTCCTGCCTTCAAGTGTTTTAGAGCAGGGGTCTACAACCTTAGCAATGTTAAGACTTGTTGAGTTCAATTCCTAGAGTTCCTCACTTGTAAAGCAGTGTTCAAAGTGATCTCTGAGATGTCAAAGTTGCACATGCATAGAGGAAACATGGAGATCCAGCTGATATCTCAGAGATGTGGGTAATGGTTCAGTCATACAAGCCAGATAGAAACATAGAAGCTATTCTCCTAAGCACCTGAGGATAGAACAAGAAGTAATGGGTGGAAACTAAAGAAGGAGAGAAGCAACTTAGAACTTAAGGAGAAATTTCCTGACAGTTAGAATGATTAATCTGTGGAAGAACCTGCCTCCAGAAGTTGTGAATGCTCCAACACTGGAAGTTTTAAAGAAGATGTTGGATAACCATTTGTCTGAAGTAGTGTAGGGTTTCCTGCCTAAGGAGGGGGTTGGACTAGAAGACCTCCAAGGTCCCTTCCAACTCCATGATGATGATGATGATGATGATGATGATGATGATGATGATGATGAGTGTAGAGAAATGCTCCTTGAACCTCCCTTTTAAAAACATTTCTCAATTCAACACTATGGTTCTCTTAGCTTGACATTCTTGCCTTTGAGCTTGTAAATCTCTCTGCAGGCCCAACCTTGGACAACTGCAAAGCAATCACACACACATAAACAAACAACCCCACACTTACTTTCCTTCCTTCCTTCCTTCTCCCTATGTCAGACGAAGAGTAATTATTTAATACTTCTGTTCCGTTCTTGCTTGCATTGTATCCAATTATTGTCTAAAAACTTTCAAAGAGCTTCTCTTTCATCTCCGCATTGTTTACCATCTATGGTGTGAAATCATTTCATTTGTTTAGCGCTTTTAGAATTCAAAGGTGGGAGGGGGTGGGACACAGCCTGTGCCTGTTGTTCACATTATCCCTTTGTTATTTCTTCTTCTTTCTATAATGAGCCTCTTCCCTCTTGTCATTAGATCTCCTGTAACTTACAAAGAGTTTTGATCTGTCTTTTATGTCCTTGTTTACACCTCGGTTCAAGTGTATTCCCCCATGCCCACCTTGGTGGGTTTCTATTCTGACAATTAGGACCCTGTTTATGAAATAAATGGATAATTTGCATGATAAAGATTTGGAGGAGATGTGATTGTTTGTTTCACTTTCTTCATACAATTCATTCATTTTCGGGATGAATCAACTGCTTTTCCTAAGTAATTTTCCGGAAGACAAAGAGGAAGGAAGTATTTAATAGTTCTTCTTTTTCTTTCTTTCTTTCTTTCTTTCTTTCTTTCTTTCTTTCTTTCTTTCTTTCTTTATTCCTTCCTTCCTTCCCTCCCTCCCTCCCTACTTCTTTTTTCCTTCCTTTTCTCCCTCCCTTTCCCTCTTTCTTTCTTTCTTTCTTTCTTTCTTTCTTTCTTTCTTTTTTTCTTCCTTCCTTCCATCCCTCCCTACTTCTTTTTTCCTTCCTTCCTTCCTTCCCTCCCTCCCTACTTCTTTTTTCCTTCCTTTTCTCCCTCCCTTTCCCTCTTTCCCTCTTTCTTTCTTTCTTTCTTTTTCTTTCTTTCTTTCTTTCTTTCCTTCTCTCTCTCTCTCTCTCTTCCTTCCTTCCTTCCTTTCTTTCTTTCTACCATTCATCCAATCCTATATACTGGTTGAACAATGATATCCAAAATCCCAAAGGTGCTTTTTCAAGAGGCAACCGGACTTTCTTGTTTTTCTTTGAGGATGTTTCATTTCTCATCCAAAAGCTTCTTCAGCTTTTTAAACTCTGACATATAAAGGAAATCTATCGTCATGGAAGAAACACCAGTTAATTTTCCTGTAGTTCTGATTATCCTCTGAAGTCTGTGTCTATCTTGTTGGACTGCAGAACCAAACCAGACAGTTATAGAGGTGCAGATGACAGACTCCATGATTCCTCTGTAGAACTGGGTCAGCAGCTCCTTGGGCAGTTTGAGTTTCCTTAGTTGGCGCTGAAAGAACATTCTTTGTTGTGCTTTTTGGATGAACTTTTTAATGTCAGAATTGTTCCGATATGATGTATCCAATAAACATGTTCTTAGATGAATCTACCTGCTTCAGAGTTCTGCTTTCAATGGGTACATTATTCAAAACACTGACAATATAAGTGTAAATGTTATTGTTATTGCTGAAAGTGCTGTGTTCCTTTATAAGTGATTCTTGATGGTATGGATCGAGCTGGACGTCCCAAATTTTGTGTTCAGCCATGATGTTTGCTACTGCTGCTATTGTTCCCAGATAACACCAGCGGTGAGATTTACAGTACAAACAACACTCAGCTGGGGTGGGAAGTCAGATCAAATGCTGTTGTTTTTAAAAATATCCGAGCGTGGTTTGTGGAAATTTGCATAAGGAAAATAAATGTAAGCAAAATTATCTCTGCACCTTTTTTTGATTAGTGAGTCCGGGAATAAAAAGAGCAGTTCAGACAAAAACCACTAATGAAAAGAAATTGGGTTATAGATAATGCTGATCTTTAAAAATGTCAGCTTGCATGCATTTTATGTAATGGAATTAAAAGGAAAAGGAACAAGCACAAGCAATTGTGATGTTTTATACCATTGAGTGGGCTCTCCTCAAAGCAAAGTTATTCACATCTACTTGGTCGCGTGTGGTTTTACTTGGAGAAACTTTTTAAATGCTTTATATCTGCCGGACACCAGTTTTTCTTTCCAAATCAAAATGAACTGAATTCATCAGAATAATCTTATTGGGGAGCAAGAACTCTTTTTTTCGGGGGGGGGGAGGGCGACACACTGGGAAAATACCACATTACTCTTCATAGGGTTGTCTGTGTCTTGATGACATTTTTTTTTTCAATTTTACAGTTTTATAAGTTCATACGCTATGAGACCGCCTTCTGACGCATGAATCCCAGAGATTGGTTAGGTCCCACAGAGTGGGCCTTCTCCGGGTCTCATCAACAAAACAATGTTGTTTGGCAGGGCCCAGGGGAAAAGCCTTATCTGTGGTGGCCCCGGCCCTCTGGAACCAACTCCCCCCCCCTGGAGATTAGAATTGCCCCCACCCTCCTTGCCTTTCGTAAGCTGCTTAAAACCCACCTCTGCCGTCAGGCATGGGGAAACTGAGATATTCTTTCCCCCTAGGCCTTTACAATTTATGCATGCTATATTTGTTTGTAGGGATGTTTGGTTTTACAATAAGGGTTTTTTAGTTGTTTTAGTATTGGATTTATATGATGTTTTTTATTACTGTTGTTAGCCGGCCCGAGTCTATGGAGAGGGGCGGCATACAAATCTAATAAATAAATAAGTAAGTAAGTAAGTAAGTAAGTAAGTAAGTAAGTAAGTAAGTAAGTAAGTAAGTAAGTAAGTAATATAAAATATAAGAATATGAAAGCAAATAGTAGGAATAATAAGGGAGTTTTTTAAAAAAATATTATTATTTCCTTCATCTTATTTGAAGAGCTAGATAGTGCAGTGGTTAGAGTGAAGCACTGCAGGCTACTTCAGCTAACTTCTAGCTGTAGTTCAGCAGTTCAAATCTCACCACCGGCTCCAGGTTGACTTAGCCTTCCTTCATTCGGAGGTGGGTAAAATGAGGACCCAGATTATTGGGAGCAATATGCTGATTCTGTAAACCGCTTAGAGAGGGCTGTAAAAGCACTATGAAGCAATATATAAATCTAAATGCTATTGCTATTCTCAGAAGGTTATCAAATTAAAAACACAATTAAAGACAGATCAGGTGAACCTGGCTTAAAAACAGTAACATTTAGAGGGTCTAGGTCCTCATTTTACTCACCTCGGAAGCACTGAAGGACTGCAAAAAGTTTTACTACCCCACTGTGGGTATAGCTTATTTTGTGGGTGTGGCTTGCCAGGTGGGAGTGGCTTGATGATCATGTGACTGGGGGTGAATTAAAGGAGATATGACTGACTTAAAAGTGGCCTACTTGACTTCACTGACATCAAGAGTTTGGGTTAGGGTTCTCCTCGCCTCAACGAGATACAATTTCCCTATCTATTTACTATTATTGAACAGAAGGGTGGGGGGATTCAAAATTCTTCTACCGGTTCTGCATATGTGACCCTACCCATAGGAGCCCATCAATCTTGAGCCAGTGGTCAGATTTGAACTGCTGAACTACAGGTAGCAGTTAGCTGAAGTAGCCTGCAGTGCTGTACTCTTAATCACTGCGCCATCCCAGAATATATCATGGGATATTGTTTAGAAAATAATAAGAGTTATCAAAAACCCTGGTTGGCATTTAAATTTATGTACTGTATTTATTTTATTTTTTATTTATTTATTTTGTCCAATACACAATAATACACAATGAAGGTAATAGAGGACACCTTCGAGGAAATAGAATTAGAGAAAGAATAGAAGAAAGAGTATAGGATAAAATAAATCTATGAGAGAATAGACGAAAAATATCGGGAGAGAAGAGAAGATATATAATGAGCCGGGGTGGCGCAGCAGGTAGAGTGCTGTACTGCAGGCCACTGAAGCTGACTTGTAGATCTGAAGGTCAGCGGTTCAAATCTCATCACCCGCTCAAGATTGACTCAGCCTACCATCCTTCCGAGGTGGGTAAAATGAGGACCCGGATTGTGGAGGCAATAGCCTTGCTCTGTTAAAAAAGTGCTGTTGCTAACATGTTGTAAGCCGCCCTGAGTCTAAGGAGAAGGGCGGCATAAAAATCAAAATAAATAAATAAAATAAATAAATATGGGATATAGGAGAGACAATAGGACAGGAGTCGGAAGGCACTCTAGTGCACTAATGCACGCCCCTTACTGACCTCTTAGGAATCTGGAGAGGTCAACCATGGACAGTCTAAGGGGGAAATGTTGGGGGTTAGGGGATGATACTACAGAGTCCGGTAATGAGTTCCATGCTTCAACAACTCTATTACTAAAGTCGTATTTTTTACAGTCAAGTTTGGAGCAGTTAATATTGAGCTTGAATCTGTTGTGTGCTCTTGTGTTGTTGTGGTTGAAGTTGAAGTAGCCGTTGACAGGCAGGATGTTGCAGCATATGACCTTGTGGACAATACTTAGATCGTGTTTAGTTCTAAGCTTTCTAGGCCCAGGATTGTAAGTCTAGTTTCGTACGGTATTCTGTTACGGGAGGAGGAATGTAGGGCTCTTCTGGTGAAGTATCTCTGGACATTCTCGAGGGTGTTAATGTCTGAGAAGTGGTATGGGTTCCAAACAGATGAGCTGTATTCTAGGATGGGTCTGGCGAAGGTTTTGTAAGCTCTGGTAAGTAGTGTGAGATTTCCAGAGCAGAATATGTAGGATTAGATTAACAACTCTTGAAGCCTTCTTGGCGATGTTGCTCGGAGGCAATTAAAATATTGCACCCATACAACACATGGAGACTGTGCAATGATTGTTATTGAGGATATAGAGTTTAAATCAACCAAAGAACACTGACTTATGTCAACTGTATGTTTTTTAGGAGTGAAATGCCACCCTGGCTGTTGAATAATATAATAAGCCAATATTTGCATCTGGTGCTAATGAACCTGAGCAGAAAGGAATTGCATCTTCCCAAAAACACATTAGAAGAGCTAGCTCTGTCTTTCTCTCCCTCTAAGATCCATAAAGCACATTATATTTTTGCTAATGACTTTTGGTGTATTATGTCAAGGCTGGGTGAACTGAAACAAGAGTATAAAGCACAGAAAAAATATGCTTTGTGCTGCATTTCATCCGTGCACCTTAAACATCCTTTACAGAGGTGACCGTTCCTGGTGGGAAATTGATCCTCTCCATTTATATTTTCTGGCTAAACATGAAAGGCAGCATTTAGATTATAGTTACATTCATACAAGAATGATCACATGCAAAAGCCACCTGTCGTAAGGTTTTGCCATGGTGAGAATTGGATATTTTCCCCTACAATTTTGTTTTTGTTGTAAGAGGACTGCAGAGGTGGGTTCCAGCAGGTTCTGACCAGGTATGGAGAACTGGTAGCAGAAATTTTGAGTAGTTCGGAGACCTGCACTGGCTGCTGATTAGTTTCTGGTCGCAATTCAAAGTGTTGGTAATGACCAATAAAGCCCTACATGGCATCGGACCAGAATACATCCGGAACCGTCTTCTGCCGCACGAATCCCAGTGGCCGATAAGGTCCCACAGAGTTGGCCTTCTCCAATGTCATCTGATGGGCCCCAGGGGAAAAGCTTTCTCTGTGGCGGCCCCAGCCCTCTGGAATCAACTCACCCCAGACATCAGAACTGCCCCCACCCTCCTTGTCTTTCGTAAATTGCTTAAGACCCACCTGTATCGCCAGGCATGGGGGAACGGAGACACCTCCCCCTGGCTTATATAGTTTATGTATGGTATGCTTGTGTTGCATGGTTTTAACGAAGGGTTTTTTAGTTGGTTTTTAAATATTAGATTTCTTACATTGTTATATTGTTACTATTCTTTTTGTGAGCTGCCCCGAGTCTGCGTAGAGGGGTGACATACAAATCTAATAAATTATTATTATTATTATTATTATTATTATTATTATTATTATTATTATCTGGTAAATACCACCTCTGTCTGGCCCTATCCCCATCTATTCTCTACCTCCTGAATCACAGCTGATTAGGGATTTTGCAGAAACCTACGAGTCTACGGAGAGGGGTGGCATACAAATCTAATAAATAAATAAATAAAAATAAACCTTCCCTGGAATGGAGAGGGAATGGAGATTTTACAGTATCCTTCCCCTGCCATGCCCACCAAGCCACACCCACCAAACCTCACCATGCCACAGAACTGGTAGTATAAAAAATTGAATCCCACCACTGGAGGACTGCCCAATCCATAAAAAGTTTGACGATCCACCTATGTCTCATAGTTATCTGACCAAACAAATATCCAGGGGGCTGGCGTGTTCCAGGTTCCTTCAACCAAACAATATCACCTATCACAATCTCATGATCATGCCAGTTCCTGCTGTCTAGTTTCTGCTGTCTAGAATGAGGTACATAGGAATAAAACTTGGGGATGGACTTAAATGAAAAATCAGCCTAGAATCCTTATGTGGCCACAAGTTCAACCTGCTTTGAATTCTGTCGACTCTTACGTAACTCCTAGCATGTGCTGGTTGATAGTTAAGAAGATTCCTATGCATAGGTTGTTTAGCAATAAACGAGTTTACTTGGACCTTCACAGGTAAACATAGTCTTTCAATTCTATTCTAACCTGTGATGACCCTGGGCATGGCATGAAACTAGAGAGCCGGTATGAATCCCTTTGTTGGCACCAACTTTGCCCCCAACGTTTTCTCCCACAAACCTGCAGCAATTTCTGGCTGCAGATACTGCAGTCCAAACACTCTAAGCAGAATGACTGCAATCAATCATTCCAGCAGGGCAAGATAACAAGTCCCAGAAACAAAGAATGCACTGCAAAAATTCCAACAAGACAAAGTAAGCACATAGGAGTACGACAATAATATAAACAACCCATGAATGGGTTCTAACTTACTTTGTTGCAGGTTCGTTTCCTTCTGTGCCATGTGGGTGCACACGCTTTGCAGACATGTGCATGTACAATGCCAAAAACTAGCTTCTGTGCATGCGCAGAAGCAAAAATAAATGGAAATTGCTCCCAAGTGGGGGGAAATTCCCGCTACCGGTTCTATAAAACCAGTCTGAACCAGAAGCAACCCACCTCTGAAACTGCTAGGAGGAATGCCAAGAATGCAGACCACAATTCTAGATGAATTCTGCATTTGTTCCCAAACAAACATCACTCCCAACTCCGCTCCTTTAAACTCCATCCCCAGGTGTGCCTTGGGAAAGTAATCAGAGACACCTTTCCTTCCTCATAAACAGTGCAACCCATGTTGCTCTCTTCTATGTTCCTCCCAGCATGCCCTAAGATGTTAATTTGCCACCAGTATTAAATTGGTGGGTGAAGCTGATAGGAAGGCAGACTCAGAATTGAACAGCAACAGCAAACCTTTATTTCAGCACCATGGAAACAGAACTGAGAACAGACGTCTTGACAGCTCCTCTTATACTGGAGCTGTCAAATGCCCAGCAATGATGGGGCTCCAATTTCCCATTTGTCAGCTGCTCACATCAAAGCCAATCAGGCTCAATTAGCAGCTGGAGTGATCATAACTGTGAGGACTTAACAACCAGTTTATCAAATACTTTAGGAGGCAAGAACTTGGTTGAACCAGTAAATAATATCCAATGAATAGCTACACCCCAATCAATAACTAAAACACCACACACAACTAGCCACCACATAAATACCACACACACAATAGCCCAAAGCACATTATTAGGAGCCATAGGGGTGCAGGAATTAGAATGCAGTTGTTATTGTGGCTAGTTGCAAAGTCATGTCTGACCCATCATGACCCATGGACAATGTTCCTCGAGGCCTTCCTGTTCTCTGTCATCCTCTGGAGTCAATTTAAGCTCATGCTTACTGCTTCAGTGACTCCATCCAGCCACCTCATTCTCTGTCGTCCCTTTCTTCTTTTGTCGTCAATCGTTGCCAGAATTAGGCTCTTCTCCGGTGAGTCCTTCCTTCTCATTAGGTCGCCAAATTATTTGAGTTTCATCTTTAGGATCTGACCTTTTAAACAGCAGTCAGGGTTGATCTCCTCTAGGACTGACCAGTTTGATTGCCTTGCAGTGCAAGGGACTCCCAAGAATCTTCCCCAGCACCATAGTTCAAAGAATGCAATTTTGCAAGCTAATTCTACTAACTGGCAGGGGTTCAATTCTTATCAGCTCAAGGTTGACTCAGCCTTCCATACTTCCGAGGTTGGTAAAATGAGAGCCCAGATTGTTGGGGGTGATATGCTGACTGTGTAAACTGCTTAGAAAGGGCTGGAAAGCACTGTGAAATGGTATATAAGTTTAAGTGCAATTCTGTCCTGGGCCCTGTGCTCTTCAAGATTTTCATCAATGACCTGGACGAGGGAATAGAAGGGCAACTAATCAAATTTGCAGATGACACCAAGCTGGCGGGGGTGGCCAACACCCTTGAAGACAGGCTCAAATTACAGAAAGGCCTGGACAGACTAATACAGTGGGCCCACACCAACAAAATGATGTTCAACATCGACAAGAGCAAAGTCCTTCACCTAGGTAAAAAAAAACCTGGACAAACATACAGCCTGGGAGAAACCCCTCTCAGCAGTAGTGACGGTGAAAGAGATCTTGGAGTCTTGGTGGATAATCAACTAAACACGAGCCAACAATGTGCAGCAGCAGCCAAAAAAGCCAATACAATCCTAAGCTGCATCAACAGGGGAATACACTCCAAGACCAGGGAAGTCTTAATACCACTCTCCTACGCCCTGGTCAGACCACACCTGGAGTACTGTGTTCAGTTCTGGTCACCCACTTCAAAAAAGACATTGAAACTCTGGAGAAGGTGCAGAAAAGAGCAACCAAAATGATCAGGGGACTAGAAACCAAGACTTACAAAGAGAGACTGCGGGAACTGGGCATGGATAGCCTAGAGAAAAGGAGGGCCAGAGCGGACATGATAGCAGTCGATAGGTATACGAGGGGTTGCCACAGAGAGGAGGGGATCACTTTATTCTCCAGGGCACTGGAGGGCCGGATGAGGAACAACGGCTGGAAGCTGACCAAGGAGAGATTCAACCTGGAAATAAGGAAGAACTTCCTGATGGACAGAACGATCAACAAGTGGAACAACCTACCAGCGGACGTTGTGAACTCCAGCACTCTGGACATTTTTAAGAGGAAATTGGACTGCCATTTGGCTAGGATGCTATAGGGTTCCTGCTTAGGCAGGGGGTTGGACTTGATGACCTGCATGGTCCCTTCCAACTCTAACAATTAAGAAATAAATACTAGAGAGAAATTCCCTGAGGATGAGCTCCAGCAGGAGCCGGAAAACTTAGAAAACTAAACCTGGTGACCAACCCAGATTGAATTCTGCAACATTATCTTCGGGACACATGTATTCACTTTCACTCATGAGAATTTGAAGAATCTGATATAAATGCTTAGTACCAAAGTACATAATGTTTGGAAATAAAATGAAACAAATTAATAGATCTGCAAATGTGGAGGTAATGTAAGTTTTAAGTACAAGCTAAAATTCCTATCCCAAGGGGAGGAAAGATGAATAAATTCAATTTCTATTCTTAACAAGGTTTTGGAGGTGGTTTTTTAAAAAAAATCATTCAGAGCCATTACTTATAAAATCCTGCATTGGCCATTTGTGCACAAATGCACTTGAGTTGGTTTCAATTTTTTTAAAAAAATCTTAATTTCTGGATTAAACTATTGGAAAATAATTGGATTTGCAATGCAATATTGATGTAGGAAAAAATCCTCCTTTTATGGAAATACCCAGTTTATGCTCCTTAGGTATTGCATTGCCTGCAGTTATTATTATTTTTCAAGATTAATCTTATAAAATAATTATTTAGAGAAGAGGTATTAAACTCAATTTCCTTGCGGGTCACATCAGGGTTCTGCTTGACCTTAGGGGTGGGGCAGGCATGGCCAGAGTGGGTCTGGCCAAATTGATGTCACTAGTATCGGAAGCATCTAAGGCAGTGATGGCAAATCTTTTTTCCATCAGGTGCTGAAAGAGTGTGGGTGTGTGCTAACGCACATGCAGGAGTGCCTACACCCATATTCAGTGCCTGGGGAGGACAAAAACAGCTTCTTCTGCCCCCCCCCATTCCCAAAGGCCCTCTGGAGGCCAGAAACTGCCTGTTTCCTAATTTCTGGTGGGGCCAGTAGGCTCGTGTTTTGCCCTCCCCAGGCTCCAAAGGCTTCCCTGTGTTCTGCCGGGCTCACAGCACAAGCCCCCAATTAAGTGCAAAGGTAGACAAAGCAGACACGCACACACATGCAAAGGCAAGAACACTGTCTTTATCCCAAGCAAAGTAGAAGCAAAACACCCTTTTGTTAGTCAAAGAGCTCACCTTCAAAGTAACAGACTTGAATGTGATGAAAATCAATAAACACAAAGCAATTAACAAGTAGCTGTGAAGACGTCACAGCCACTCTCCTTCAAACGTTTTCAAATTCACATGTTTGGCTATGGTTTAAGTTCAGAGTCCTGGTATCAAAGCAAAGAGAGTCCTTGGAGAATCCTGAGACGAAGGCCACTTCCACTGTCACCTAACGGATAAACGTCCACACTCTGAGGCCAAAATGCTGCCAATTTAACGGCAGCCTCAATTAGTTGAACTACATCCAACCACAGGTGAAACTCCCTTATCTCCTGAAGTATTTGCGCAGCTGCTCTTTCCTAGTCATTGCCCTACGACTGCATACATCAATGATTGCTTCTTCATCTGAATCCAGCAAAGATAAGGAGGAGGAGGAATTGCTCCCTAATTGGCTGTCTGCCATGACCCCCTCCGAGGGTCCCATTTCACAGTCACCCCCTGCTTCCGACCCTTCGCTCTCCGAAGCAGTCGGCAGTAAAACAGCCCTCTGACACTGAGAGGATTCACCCACATCCACCCCCACAGTCCTTGGGGCAGAAGCTGGCCCAGAGCCAACCATAACACCCTGGAGCCAGGGGAGGGTAAAATACCCTTCCCCATCCTGCTGGAGGTTCTCTGGAAGCCAAAAACCCCCTCCCAGGGCCTCTGTCTAAGTCAAAAATCATCTGGCCAGCACATACATGCACATTGGAGCTGAGCCAGGGCAACGGCTCACATGCCAGCAGATATGGCTCCGCGTGCCACCTGTGGCATCCGTGCCATAGGTTCACCATCACTGGTCTAAGGTGACTTGAGCACTCTGCCAGCAAATTGGGTTCCAGAGCTCAATTTTTAGCTGTGACAGCCTCCTGTTGCCCACTGCCAATGAGAATGGAGCTTGGCTGGGCCTGCATGCACTCCATATTCACTTGGACAGCAGGAGACTATCACAACTGAAAATGCAGCCTGGGAGGGTCTCACACACAGCCCTCCTAACCTCCATTTTTGCTGTCAGAGGCACCATGGACAGGTCCTTTGCTGTTTCTAGGGTGGCCCTATGGGCTAGATCTAAGTACCCTGTGGACCTGATCCAGCCTATGGGCCTTGAGTTTGACCCTCTGGATCCAGAGGAAGTATTCATACCTCAATAAAACTGGGCTTACATTTCATACAGCATAAGCACATAGACACACATATGCAGGCTTAAGGTGCAGCCGGTATATTTTTCCGGGTCCCGTGGAGCTTAAAGGAGGCCCATGAAAGGGAATTTTCTTTGTTTATAAATATATTTTATATTTCATTTCAATTTTTTTATTTTTTTTATTCAGAAAATGTACACTTTTTGTATGCATAACAAAATTGTCTTGGAAGAAAAAATGCAGGTTGGGTTTTGCTCCAAGGGTACAAATGGAAACCAATTCTACCAGAAAATCAATCAATCAATCAATCAATCAATCATAGATCAATATTAGCAGTTGCATCTCATAAACAATGGAAGGAGTCTAACAGATTTTATATCCATTAACCCCTCTTAAAATATTAATATTCTTGGACTGCAGTTTTATTTTGCACATTTAAAAATTATACTCATTTTAAGTTGTTCAATTGTCATCATCATAACATCATTTTGTCATCAACCAGTTGCCAAATTTAAAATAACTAAATGGAAATAGCATATGAACTCCTTCACTGATGAATTTTATACCACATCAGCTGCGCTTCGGAAAATTCTCTGCTGAATTTTATACAACAACTTCTGGTTCAACTGGAAGTCAGCAAAAATGTTGTAAGTTTACTGTTAATTTTACCTTTTCACTTCTGGGTACTCCACCAGTAATGATAATACACAGAGTTACCTGCATTTTATTGGCTTTCAAGTTTATAATGTTTAATGGGTTGTTTAAAAAAAAAAAGATCAAAAAACTTTTCTTACCCACCCACTCTGGATGATCGAAACAAGATGTTTCTCAACTCTCAGTAGGCCCAAAAGGGTGAAAAATCAGCTGGCAGGCGCATGCATGTTTTGAAGAAGCTTCTTGGACAGTGGAGGGCTGCAAAAATGTTTATTACCACACTGCGGGCGTGGTTTATTTTGTGGGTGTGGCCATGTGATAAGGTGGGAGTGGCTTGATGATCATGTGACTGGGGGTGGCTTAAAGGTCATGTGGATTGGCTTAAAGGTGGACAATTGACTTCACTCATGTCAAGGGTTTGGGTTAGGGTTAGGATGCCTATTTTCCTACCAAGAATAGGAAAGTGTGCCCCTTACTTCCTCTAACCACCCCAAAACCAATCCCCAACACAAGACCAATCTCAAATGTAAACTATTAAATGCTAGACGTTTAGTCAACAAGATATCTGAATTCCTCCTTCTACTTGATACCTCCAACTTTGATATAATTTTTATATGCGAAACATGGCTAAATGCTTCCTACCCAGACTCCATTATCACATCAAAAAACTACCATGTTTTCCGCTCAGACCGTGAATCCCGCAGAGGAGATGGAGTAGCTATATTCTACAAAAAATCGCTGAACCTAAAAATCCTCAAAGTTGCACAGGATTTATTGGTACCTGAAACTATTGTCTGTGATTTATCCCTAAATACCACAATTCACTTCTTACTCTGCTACAGAGCCCCGGACTACGACATCGAACATGCTAACAAATTATCCACATTACTAACGTGGGCAACCAACTGCCCATACCCCATTAACTTCCTCGGAGACCTCAACCTACCATACATTAACTGGTCCTTAAATGAATGCAGCACGGAACCCATCCATTCTACTATATATAATACCGTCACCTATCTGGGACTCGACCAACTAGTAACTAACAATACCAGACTTGATAACTGTCTGGATCTCATCTTCTGCAACAGCAAAAGTGCAATATATGGTTTACAAATAACAGAGCCATTTTCCAACAGCGACCACAGCATGATAAACTTCAGTCTCAACTTAAGCCACACTATGATCCACCAAATAAATAATATTTACTATTACTGAACATCCAAAGTATACTCTTGAATTCTATGTATATAGGCCATATGTGTACATACATATTACACACAGGCACACAAAAATATACATTATCTACACACATATATACACAGCTCTTCTAAAATTATACATATTCAATCTCATTTACTGCAATAGGAAAAACATACCCAGAGCCCAGAAGGGAAAAGGGGGGGGGGGGGATCAATTTTTTCCACCGGTTCTGAGTACCTAACCAAAGTTTTTCTGCCAATTCTACATACCTAACCGTGTCCACAGTAGCCCATCACTGTTCTTGGATGAGGAACAAAACATTTTCCAAGAAAAAACAGAAATTCCAGGTGCATCTTTAAAAAAGTGCCTTTGGGACAACCATGACCTGGATGACCTATCCTGTGTCTTCTTAAAAACCCTCCATGAATGAAGTAATATATCAGTCTAAGTATTATTGCTATTCCTCTAATATTGCATGTTGTATTTTGGCAGACGGACCGAAAGTAGCATAAGAACCATTAGTTAGGAGATGAATCAAGCTTAATCTTTCAATGTATTTCATCCATTTAATGCACTACATGTGTTCTTTTAGATTGCCAGTGGAAAAGAATAATAATAGCATAAGTGGAAATTAGTATTCCTGGCTATTGTCCAAGTGACATTCTTCTGGCTGAGAAATTTGTGATAATTAGTTGACTTAAGTCATCATCCTGGAGCTCAGAGTTCTTATGCTACTAGCCTTGCATTTTGTGAAATGGAAATAAATTATTATCTGCCATATCACACACAGTGGCATAATAAAAATGTCACGGGCCACGGCTATGACCTTTGTCAGGATTTTTCCCCTTGCCGATTATTATTTTGTTTCTTATTAAGAATAATCAAAAGTAATATACTGTATGCATATCGCCTCCCTTGATATCTGGTGCTGTTATTGTGGAAAAGAATTACAGCTACTCTATGTTAACCCATCTTCTTTTCTCATGTTTTAAGAGCTTCTTGCATCATCCAAGTAGTCCAAGTCTTTATTCAGAAAGCTTTTTACTTTTGAACCATAATTTTATCCTTCCTTTTCCCCAGAAATGTGAATCCTAGCCTAGGCACAACCATGAATTGACAGAAGCTGGCAAACCATCAAATGTCCCTTGCTTGCTTGCTTGCTTGCTTGCTTGCTTGCTTGCTTGCTTGCTTGCTTGCTTGCTTGCTTGCTTGCTTGCTTGCTTGCTTGCTTGCTTGCTTGCTTGCTTGCTTGCTTGCTTGCTTAGTTAGTTAGTTAGTTAGTTAGTTAGTTAGTTAGTTAGTCCAAAACACAATAATACACAATGAAGGTTATAGAGGATATAGTAGAGAAGAAATATGAGATATAGGAGAGACTATAGGACAGAGGGCGGAAGGCACTCTAGTGTGCTTATGTACGCCCCTTACTGACCTCTTAGGAATCTGGAGAGGTCAACCATGGATAGTCTAAGGGTAAAATGCTCTGGGTTATACTACAGAGTCCGGTAATGAGTTCCACGCTTCGACAACCCGATTACTAAAGTCATATTTTTTACAGTCAAGTTTGGAGCGGTTAATATTAAGCTTGAATCTGTGTGCTCTTGTGTTGTTGTGGTTGAAGCTCAAGTAGTCTTTGACAGGCAGGACATTGCAGCATATGATCTTGTGGGCAATGCTTAGATCATGTTTAAGGCATTGTAGTTCTAAGCTTTGAAGACCCAGGATTGTAAGTCTAGTTTCGTAGGGTATTCTGTTTCAAGTGGAGGAATGAAGGGCTCTTCTTGTGAAGTATCTTTGGACATTTTCAAAGGTGTTAATGTCTGAGATGCAATATGGGTTCCAAACAGATGAGCTGTATTCTAGGATGGGTCTAGGAAGGTTTTGTAAGCTCTGGTAAGTAGTGTGAGATTGCCAGAGCAGAAGCTACGTAGGATTAGATTAACAACTCTTGGGGCCTTTTGTTCTGGTTTTCACCTCCATATAAACTTGAATTACCCTGTCCAGCATTGTATTTATTGGTCGGCACTCATATATTTCCTGCATTGAATGAGGAGAGCACAGCTTTCTCCTTCTGCCCTGTCCACTTTTTACAGAAGCATGAATGAGTGTGTTTAAAAAAACTGGACCCCTGTTTGGTTTGGTAGCAACAGTGCCTCAGATAGAAAGTCCCTACAGAGAGTGGTCAGGACAGCAGAGAAGATTATTAACCTCACTTCCCATTATTCAGGATGCTGCTTATAAGCACTCTGTGTTTAGAGCCCAAAGCATTGTTAGAGACTTCACACATCCACTTCATGATATGTTTCTGTTGCTCCCTTTTGGGAGGAAGTTTCGAAGTATTTCTAGCAGGGCCACCTGATTCTGTTAAAACTTTGCTCCCTAAGCCATTTGTCTGGTAAACTCACAAGATTTGTTTCTCTCACCATGTACATGTATGCATCCAAATAACACAGTGTTATTTCTCTGTGTCATATATGTAGGTATATGCATATGTTTTGTATTTATTTATTTATTTAGTTGTGTTTACGTAGTATATATTAGTAGAGGTGGGGACCTTTTGGGAGCTGTATGCAATGAAATTTCGTTTTAATGTATGCTGATTATTGTATATTCAAAGTGACAACAAACTTATTCTAAATCTAAGCCTAAGTCTATATTCTTTCTTGCCCTCTCTACATTCTTTTTGTTCGTTGCACAATTAGCTAGAAGTTTAGACTGAATTTGGATTTTTGTCCACTAAATTAGTGCTTCCCAAGGACCAAGGATCTGCAGATGTTGTTGTTTGATGGTTTTAAAGGTATCATCAGAGGATATAAGCTATTTTACCTTTTGCAAATGAATGATGGGGATTTTGTCAATGCCATTGGTGTTCAAATGTTTTGAGATTGCACCCAAAACGCCTATCACAATTGAAACTACCTTTGCTTTCTATGACCATCATTGCTCTACTTCTATTTGCCGGTCCTTATGTTTTGTGAGTTTCTACTATTATTCATCAATACCCCAAATTATTCTCCTGGCTAGAAAACTTATTTCTCCCATTTATTAATTTATATGTATGTGTCTTTGTGTGTGTGTTGTGTGTATCTATATATCTCTTTAAGGAAGATGGAAAGTTACAAAATCTGATTTTTTTTAAAAAAAAAATGGGTGAGTAAGTTGTGTCTGTATGCACACATACAACACTCACACTACTCAAGCAGTGTTCCAATATTTGAGGGGCTCCCACAAATAAGAGGAAGTCAACCTATTATCCAAAGCAACTGAAGGCAGGACAAGAAGCAATGGAAGGAAAGTAATGAAGAAAATAAGGAACTTGGAATTAAGAGAGACCTGAGCTGCCTTCCTCCTATAAATACTGGTGGCTGGGTGTGGTTTGATGGCTCAGCAATTGCCTGCTGTGTAGAAACTTCCTGGTGAGTCAGTGGGGTAACACCTGGGGTCGTTGATTTAACTGAGGTATGCTGATTAATTAATGATTGTGGATTAGGGGTGATATCCTGAGTAGTTGGAGCTTGCAGGCTACTTGATTGTTTTGCAATGTGTGTTCTGAGTCTGGTTTCAGTTTCTATGGCTGGGATACGTTTGTTAATGAGGGCTGGTTTCCAGATGTCTGGTAGTTTCCTGCCATTCCCCCTGGGTTTCTCTCTCTGGCGCAGTGTATGGGAGGCAGCCTCGCACCGGGTGTATGGGAGGCGTGTGCTGCTCCTCACCATCTCAGAGTCCCTTTTTAAAAAAGTTTTGGATTTTTTTGATTCCCCTCACATCACCTTCTTCCTTCGGCAGTGACTGTCCGCCTCCTCTTCTTCCTCCTCCTCCTCCCACACAAATTCCAAGCTTTTATTTCTTTCCTAATGGGTTTCCATGCATTATTTGCTTTTACATTGATTCCTATGGGAAAAATTGCTTCTGCTTACAAACTTTTCTACTTAAGAACCTGGTCACGGAATTTGTTCGTAGGCAACAACTATATTCTGAATGTGTCACATGTTTTTGCTGAATTTTTAAAATTAAGGGAGACTAGGATAGTACTATTTTGGCCTTGTTCTGGCCTCATTAGCTGGCCATACCCCTACTGGGATTTGATCCTGCGGCATCTGCCTTGTAAGACAGAGAATTAACCTCTAGGCCACAGGATCTGATCCCTTCAGCTTTGTACCAGGGAGGGGGTATATGTTTTTTCTGTCGGATCACCCTGGTATATTCAAGGAACATCACAGCTTCCTTTTTGCCTCTCGGCCCAACCCAGGGCCATTTCCAAGTCAGTTAATTTGTTGCTGAAGGGATCAGATGTGTTTTGTACAAGATGTTGTATTAATGCTCAGTGATATAATCCACAAGATCCATTTAGCGATATTGTTCAGGAAATAATAAAAACGATAACGGAGAATGAATGTATTCCTTTGTATACATACGTAGGCACACACATACTGTATATGTATACACACAGAGAGAGTGATGCACAGTTGCAGGTTGTGCTTTTAACAATCCTTCAAGCATCCATTCAGTCTGATAAAAATGAAATGAAGGGAACAAAAGGAGGGGGGTTCTATTCATTGCCTCTGTATGGGATCATATTCAAAAGCTTAACAAATTGAGTAATTGGGCTTTTTTCCCCCTGGGCACCAGCAAAAATGCTCTTCTTTGCAATTAAAATAAAATCAAGCTGGAAAGTTGGAAAACTCTCTCTCTCTCTCTCTCTCTCTCTCTCTCTCTCTCTCTCCCCCTCCCTCTCTCTCTTCTCTCTCTTTCTCTCTCTTCTTTTTCTCTTCCCCCCTCTCTCTTTCTCTTCCTCCCTCTCCCTCACCCCTCTTTTTCTTTTTCTTTCTTTTTCTTTCTCTTGCTCTCTTTCTTTCTCTCCTACCCTTCCTTCCTTCCTTGCTTGCTCTTCTCTGCACTCTTTCTAGAGTCGTAACATCATTTTTACACCGCGGTGACCAAAACTGAATGCAGTATTCCAAATGTGGCCTTCCAAGGCCTTATAAAGTGGTATTAACACTTCATGTAATCTTGATTCTATCTCTCTGTTAATGCAGCCTAAAACTGTGTTGGCTTTTTGGCAGCTGCTGCACACGGCTGGCTCATATTTAAATGGTTGTCCACTAAGACTCCAAGGTCCCTCTCACAGTTACTGCTGTTAGGGAATGTACCACATATACCATACCTGTGCATTTAGTTTTCATTGCCTAAATGTAGAACCTTACTTTTTTCACCACTGAATTTCATTTTGTTTGAGAGCCCGCAAAAGTATGTGAGGTTGTACTTCTATAGATCGTGGGATCTTCATGAGGCCAGGTTTCATTAAGGAAATGGTCCTATGCTCGTTTGTAATGTCTAGGATTACATGGTTGGGTCTGCTTCCACTCAAATAATGTGTCAGGCTGAAGCCATTGTTTGATTTGGAGACTTTGGTCTGCCATATATTATGCATTAGACTGTATTTGTGCCATGGGAATTTGGGAGGGGTTGCTGCTTGAAGGAAATAGAAATTCCTTCTAGATTCTCAAGGTCATCTTTTGTTCGACACCTGCCCGGAAGTTGATGGGAGTAATGGACACATTGGCAGAAGGAGAATGGTCAACATGATGAACTTGTGGCCGCGAGAGCCATCATGGGGCTCCCTAGATTCACCCATGTTTCTGCAATACTCTGTGGCCTGCATTGGCTGCCGATTAGTTTCCGGTCACAATTCAAAGTGTTGGTAATGACCTTTAAAGCTCTACATGGCATTGGACCAGAATACATCCGGAACCGCCTTCTACCGCACGAATCCCAGCGGCCGATAAGATCCCACAGAGTTGGCCTTCTGCGGGTCCCATCGACCAAACAATGTTGTTTGGCGGGCCCCAGGGGAAGAGCCTTCTCTGTGGCAGCCCCGGCCCTCTGGAATCAACTCCCTCCAGAGATTAAAATGGCCCCCACCCTCCTTGTCTTTCGCACATTACTCAAGACCCACCTTTATTGCCAGGCATGGGGGAACTGAGACATCCTCCCCCAGGCTTTTATATTTTATGTTTGGTATGTATGTGTTGTATGGTTTTAAATTGCTGGGGTTTTAGATATATTTTATTTTAATATTAGATTTGTTTCGCTGTTATATTGTTTCTATTACTGTTGTGAGCCGCCCCGAGTCTTCGGAGAGGGGAGGCATACAAATCTAATAAATAATAATAATAAAATAATAACTTGTGGGTGTGGGAACAAGGGAACTTTAAACTGGGTCGAGAAACCCTGATTGCTTTAGATTTGGGTTTCTCAGAGATTTGCCAATATGGCTCTGCTAATAAATGGGAACTTTGAGGAATGCTATGCCTCAGACTCTGATTTAATTTTAGATGCTATTTGGAATCCCTGACACAATGATCCTCTGAAAGGGTTTGTTTTGGTTTATTTTCTAGTTTCAAGAAACAAGTTCTGAATCTTCAGCTATTATTTTGCGAAGGCGAGTGTATTAGGCACTAGTGTATTAATCTTCAAGGCCGTTTCCTACGTCTTCTCCCTATTTCATTCCTCATTGTAATAAAAGAGATAATTATGACTTTCTTTCTTCCTCTTGCATAATATAAAAGGAAGGGGGAAAATATCCTCAGCTTTGAAAGAGGAAGGTGTAAAAATACTAGGAAAAAAGGCTCTTTTATCTCCTGTGAAAATCAATCTCTCACTTATCTTATTTTTTTTTAAAAAAAATTATCAATCTTCACCAACTCACCACTACCATCCGCTGGATAGGGAAGGAAGACTATGTGATTATTATCTGATTATTTTTCACCCCTTCATTCAACGGAAAGAGAGAGCAGGAGAGCGATCATTAAGGCAAACTCTTAATTAATTCCCCTTTTTCTTAATCTTAATCAACATGTGTTCTTTTTAAGCCTCTTAAATCCCACCACAAAACAAAGAAGGCTGAAAGGGAGATCTTTCCTTTTGAAGAGGCACAAATAATCACAAGAGTTGGGAGAGAAGGAACTATTATCTGGAATGCTGTTGACTGTTAGGAAAAGGGCTGGAATAAAATAAACTTTTATTAGTTTCTTTTATTCCAGCCCTTTTCCTAAGAAGGAAAAGGGGGGACATGATCGAAACATTTAAATATGTTAAAGGGTTAATTAAATAAGGTCCAGGAGGGAAGTGTTTTTAATAGGAAAGTGAACACAAGAACAAGGGGACACAATCTGAAGTTAGTTGGGGGAAAGATCAAAAGCAACGTGAGAAAATATTATTGCACTGAAAGAGTAGTAGATCCTTGGAACAAACTTCCAGCAGACGTGGTTGGTAAATCCACAATAACTGAATTTAAACATGCCTGGGATAAACATATATCCATTGTAAGATAAAATACAGCAAATAATATAAGGGCAGACTAGATGGACCATGAGGTCTTTTTCTGCAGTCAGTCTTCTATGTTTCTATGTTTCTATGTTTCTATGTTTCTATGTTTCTATGTTTCTATGTTTCTATGTTTCTATGTTTCTATGTTTCTATGTTTCTATTATTATTATTATTTATTAGATTTGTATGCCGCTCCTTTCTGAAGACTCAGGGCGGCTCACAACATAACTGCAATACAGTATAAATACAAATCTAATGTTAAAAACTTCAAAAAACTAATTTAAAATACATTGTTATAAAAACTTATCTGCTACATAATCATACACATTCAGTCTGACTGAACATCAGTGAATAAAGATCAGTGAAAAAAGGAGGAGGGGGGAGATTAATCCCCCAATGCCTGATGTAAAAGTGAGTCTTCAACATTTTATGGAATGCGAGGAGGGTAGGGGCAGTTCGAATCTCCGGGAGGAGTTGATTCCAGAGGGCCAGGGCCACCACAGAGAAGGCTCTTCCCCTAGGTCCCATCAGACGGCATTGTTTTGTCGATGGGACCTGGAGAAGGCCAATGTTCTACCCTCCACATCGGCAAAAAGAATCCGAACCTCATATATAAACTGAATAAACAAAATCTCACAGCCAACCCCCACTCAGTAAAAGACCTTGGAATACTAATGTCAAATGACCTAAGTGCTAAAGCCCACTGCAACAATATCACCAAAAAGGCTTCTAGAGTTGTTAACCTGATCCTACGCAGCTTCTGCTCAGGCAATCTCACACTACTCACCAGAGCCTACAAAACTTTTGCCAGACCCATCCTTGAATACAGTTCATCTGCCTGGAAGCCATACCGCATCTCGGACATCAACACCCTTGAAAATGTAAAAAGATACTTCACCAGAAGAGGCCCTTCACTCCTCCACTCGAAACAGAATACCCTACGAAAACAGACTATCAATCCTAGGTCTAGAAAGGTTAGAACTACGTTGCCTAAAACACGATCTAAGTATTGCCCACAAGATCATATGCTGCAACGTTCTACCTGTCAATGACTACTTCAGCTTCAATCGCAACAACACAAGAGTACGCAACAGATTCAAACTTAATATTAACCACTCCAAACTTGACTGTAAAAAAATATGACTTTAGCAACCGAGTTGTCGAAGCGTGGAACTCATTACCTGACTCAGTAGTGTCAACCCCTAAACCCCCAACATTTTTCCCTTAGACTATCCACGATTGACCTCTCCAGGCTCCTTAGAGGTCAGTAAGGGGCGTGCATAAGTGCACCAGTGTGCCTTCCGTCACCTGTCCAATTGTGTCTCCTTATCTCATTTATCTTTTCTTCCTTTCAAATATGTTCACCTATACTTTTATATCTTTTCTTCTATTCTTTTCTTTACTTATATTATTACATATCTATTCTCTTCAATGTGTATTATGTATTGGACAAAATAAGTAAGTAAGTAAGTAAGTAAGTAAGTAAGTAAGTAAGTAAGTAAATAAATAAATAAATAAATAAAAATAACTCTGTGGGATTCGTGCAGCAGAAGGCGGTCTCGCAGGTACTCATAGGTATTCGTTTTCTAAGCATTTTGGATTATGAAGATTTTGAAGCACACTGGGGCCTACGTCACTAAAAAATGATGTGTTCCAATAGTGGCCTGCTTAATGAATTGAAGCATCAGGAGAGAAATATGGAAGGGGCTGTGCAGGAGGAGAGAAATGCAATTTAATATGACATGAATCATTTGTTGACCGGCTCTAAAGTATTGATGGAATTCCACATGAAAGGTTTCTAGGTTGAGAGCAGTTTTTTTTTTTCCAGAGAGCAGTGCTTAATTCCAATGTTTCGAGCATTCTAAGGCCACTTATGAAAAAGGAAAAAGCAATGGCAAAGTTAAATATGTCACAATCACCCAGAAGTGTAATTGGCAAAGCACTAAATTTAATGATGTTAAAAAAAAAAAACCATGACTCTTCAACTCGACTGAGCTGGGGAAAGAGGCCCATTAAACTGTAAAGGAACAAAAATGATAGGTGGGTATATTGCTGTTGGCATGATGCTGTCATTAGTTGCAGAAATTTCCTATTGATTTGAGTTGCCAGCAGTTCATAGGGCAGGAGACATTACTGCAGAGCTGACCCCTTACTCAGAGCAGTGGATGGGCAGCAGGATGATTGTGTGTGTGTGAGATGGGGGGGAGAGGGGGGGAGAGAAACAAGGAATGAAAGAAAGAAAAAGGAAGGAAAGAAGGGAAGAGAGGGAGGAAGGAAAGGGAGGGAGGGAGGAAAGAAAGAAGGAAGGGAGGAAGGAAGGAAGGAAGAAAAAAGAAGGAAAGAAAGAAAGAAAGAAAGAAAGAGAAGGAAGGCAGGAAAGAGGGAGGGAGGGAGGACAGAAGGAAGGGAGGAAGGAAGAAGGAAGGAAAAGAAAGGAAGGAAAAATGAAAAATGAAAAAAGAAAGAAAGAGAAGGAAGGAAGGGAAAAAAAGAAAGAAAGAAAGAAGTAAAGAGAAAGAAGGAAGGCAGGAAAGAGGAAGGGAGGAAGGAGGGACAGAAGGAAGGGAGGGAGGGAGGAAGGAAAAGAAAGGAAGGAAAAATGGAAAATGAAAAAAGAAAGAAAGTGAAGGAAGGAAGGAAGGAAAAAAGAAAGAAAGAAGAAAAGAAAGAAAGAAAGAGAAGGAAGGAAGGAAGGAAGGAAGGAAAGAGGGAGGGAGGGAGGGAGGAAGGACAGAAGGAAGGGAGGAAGGAAGAAGGAAGGAAAAGAAAAGAAGAAAAAATGAAAAATGAAAAAAAAGAAAGAAAGAGAAGGAAGGAAGGGAAAAAAGAAAGAAAGAAAGAGAAAGAAGGAAGGCAGGAAAGAGAGAGGAAGGAAGGAAGGAGAGAAGGAGAGAAGGAAGTTAGGAAGAAAGAAGGAAG
Source organism: Erythrolamprus reginae (assembly GCF_031021105.1). Taxonomy (NCBI): domain Eukaryota; kingdom Metazoa; phylum Chordata; class Lepidosauria; order Squamata; family Dipsadidae; genus Erythrolamprus; species Erythrolamprus reginae. The sequence continues at coordinate 249,678,616 of NC_091952.1, forward strand.
GAAAAGAAAGGAAGGACGAATGAAAAATGAAAAAAGAAAGAAAGGGAAGGAAGGAAAAGAAAGAAAGAAGGAGAAAGAAATAAAGAGAGAAAGAAAGGAAGGAAGGGAGAAAGAAAAAGACTGAGACTGACTAAGGGTTTATCAACCCACCCTCTAATTGAGGTTCCATGGTGGCTTGGACATTCTAAAGATGCTTCCCTTTATGTCTTCGGCCTCTCAGAGCCATGGGTGTCTTTGCCTTCCATCTTCTTTCCAACGCAAACCTTGCTGATAGTGGAAGGACACTGTGGGATCGATTGTAGCCCTCATATCTTCAGCTCTCTGCATGCTTGACACTTCCCTCTTGGGGATTTTGGTTCTGGTCTGCTGGGCTCCCATGACAGCTGGTATCCATAAGACATTGCATGCATAATTGCTTTCTGGCCCTTTTCAAAGGACAAGCTGCCTCAGGGGGATTCTACTCAGCATAAGACCCATTACGAAAATAAATGCAGGCTTGCAGTAAAGTTCAGTCTTAGTTGTGCATTTTCTGCTCATTTGTGAAGCAATATTCAGTTATGTCCATTCAGACTATCTATTCTGTCTGTCATATCTATCTATCTATCTATCTATCTATCTATCTATCTATCTATCTATCTATCTATCTATCTACCTACCTACCTACCTACCTACCTACCTACCTACCTACCTGTCTGTCTGTTCTGCTGGCGTGTCTCAACCGCCCGTAATTACAGGGTAATTAGTCCAGAAAGACACACACCACACGATAGAAGGAAAACCCAAAAGTCTTTATCAACAGAAAAACAGAAACAGCTCCCTTTTTAAATGTCAAAGGGATTTTCTGGTACACACAAGGCATTAAATGCAGTCCAATTGCTCACCCAATAACTGGGAAATTGAGTCCAATTCTAAAGTCCAGAAAGTCCACACACAATCTTGAACAGCAAAAACCATGATCTTGATGAAACTATGAATCAGATAAACTGCCATGAGGCTAAAACAGCAGGCTGCTCTTTTATCTGTAGCACTAATGACAGCAGCCCCACCCAACCACAGGTGGCCTCATTTATCTCCTGTAATAATCCTTCAGTTGTTGTCTCCTATGCATCACTCTCCTCCTGGGCTGTCTCCCAAACTCCCCTCTTCCAAGTCACCTCCACCTTCTTCTTCTTCCGAGGAAACTTCACTACCTGACTCTGTCGGCAATAAAACAGGCCTATGACATGTTGATGTTTCCCCTGCATCCACCTCCACATTCCTTGCGGCAGGAGCTGGGCCAGAGCCAACCAAAACACTATCTATCTATCTATCTATCTATCTATCTATCTATCTATCTATCTATCTATCTATCTATCCAATTTTTTCATGCTGCCCTTCTCCTTAGACTCAGGGCAGCTTACAACATGTTAGCAATAGCACTTTTAAACAGAGTCAGCCTATTGCCCCCACAATCCGGGTCCTCATTTTACCCAGCCCGGAAGGTTGGAAGGTTGAGTCAACCTTGAGCCATTAATGAGACTTGAACTGCTGACCTACAGATCTACAGTCAGCTTTAGTGGCCTGCAGTACTGCACTCTACCTGCTGCGCCACCCTGGCTCAGTTTGGTGATGGTGGTGGGTAGAGTAGAAAAAGTAGTGCCAAGTCTCTTATTTTCAGTCTCGGGTGAGGCCATGTGAAGGGGAAGAGTGGAATAACAACACATTGGATACAAAATAATGGAATAACAGAGTTGGAAGTTTTCTGAGTCCAACTCTCTATCCTAGCGGGAGACCATATATTCTGGACAAATGATTGTTCTGTCTCTTCTTAAATTTCTCCACCATTGGAACAAATCTGACAGTTCGAGAGCCGCGGCAGGTTGCATTTATCTGCAAACTGGTGCACTGCGCACGCATCCGCTTGATTCAGGTGTACAGTTTCCTCGTGCAATTTGCTTCCGCACATGTGTGGAAGCAAACAAATCACTGAAATCTCACACGCGCAGGCATCCTCTTGCAAGATTTTGCTTCTACAAATGCTCAGGAAGCAAGAAAACCAAAAAATTCCAAACAAGAGATGGTGGCGCCTGACGGACTGGCACTTGAAGCGGTCGCACCGGTTGCACATAAATTGTGCAATCTGGCAGCCGCTACTGGTACAGAGTTACCTACCGCACAGTAATGGGCAGCCAAAATTTTTACTGCCACACTGTGGGTGTGGCTTATTTGTGGGTGTTGCTTAATGGTCATGTGATTAGGTAGGAGTGGCTTGCACAATCATAATAACTTAGGCATCCTCCTCGATCCACAGTTCACATTAGAGAACCAACTTTCAGCTGTGGCGAGGGGGACGTTTGCCCAGGTTCGCCTGGTGCACCAGTTGTGGCCCTATTTGGACTGGGACTCACTGCTCACAGTCACTCATTTTATTTATTTATTATTTATTATTTGGATTTGTATGCCGCCCCTCTCCGGAAACTCGGGGTGGCTCACAACAAGTGAAAAGACAATCCAATACATAATCCAATTAATTAAAATATTATAAATTTAAGAAAAACCCCTATACTAACATACACACACACAAGCATACCATATATAAATTCAACGTGCCCAGGGGAAGATGTTTAGTTTCCCCATGCCTGACGGCAAAGGTGGGTTTTGAGGAGTTTACGGAAGGCAGGAAGAGTAGGGGCAGTTCTGATCTCCGGGGGGAGTTGGTTCCAGAGAGTCGGTGCTGCCACAGAGAAGGCTCTCCCCCTGGGGCCCGCCAACCGGCATTGTTTAGTTGACGGGACCCGGAGGAGGCCCACTCTGTGGGACCTAATCGGTCGCTGGGATTCGTGCGGCAGAAGGCGGTCTCGGAGATATTCTGGTCTAGTGCCATGAAGGGCTTTAAAGGTCATAACCAACACTTTGAATTGTGACCGGAAACTGATCGGCAGCCAATGCAGACTGCGGAGTGATGGTGAAACATGGGCATACCTGGGTAAGCCCATGACTGCTCTCGCAGCTGCATTCTGCACGATCTGAAGTTTCCGAACACTTTTCAAAGGTAGCCCCATGTAGAGAGCATTACAGTAGTCGAACCTCGAGGTGATGAGGGCATGAGTGACTGTGAGCAATGAGTCCCGGTCCAGATAGGGCCGCAACTGGTGCACCAGACGAACCTGGGCAAATGCCCCCCTCGCCACAGCTGAAAGATGGTTCTCTAATGTGAGCTGTGGATTGAGGAGGACGCCCAAGTTGCAGACCCTCTCTGAGGGGGTCAGTAATTCCCCCCCCAGGGTAATGGACGGACAGATGGGATTGTCCTTGGGAGGCAAAACCCACAGCCACTCCGTCTTATCCGGGTTGAGCTTGAGTCTGTTGACACCCATCCAGGCCCCAACAGCCTCCAGGAACCGGCACATCACTTCCACCGCTTCGTTGACTGGGCATGGGATGGAGATGTAAAGCCGGGTATCATCGGCATATTGATGATACCTCACCCCATGTCCTTGGATGATCTCACCCAGCGGTTTCATGTAGATGTTAAATAGCAAGGGGGAGAGGACCGACCCCTGAGGCACTCCACAAGGGAGAGACCTCGGAGCCGACCTCTGACCCCCCACTAACACCGACTGCGACCGGCCAGAGAGGTAGGAGGAGAACCACTGAAGCACAGTGCCTCCCACCCCCAACCCCTCCAACCGGTGCAGAAGGATACCATGGTCGATGGTATCGAAAGCCGCTGAGAGATCGAGGAGCACCAGGACAGAGGATAAACCCCTGTCCTGGGCCCGCCAGAGATCATCCATCAACGCAACCAAAGCGGTTTCCGTGCTGTAACCGGGCCTGAAGCCCGACTGCTGGGGACCAAGATAATCGGCTTCTTCCAAGGACTGCTGGAGCTGGAGTGCCACCACCTTCTCGACAACCTTCCCCATGAAGGGAAGGTTGGAGACTGGACGATAGTTGTTGAGTACGGCTGGGTCCAGGGAAGGCTTCTTGAGGAGGGGGCGCACAAGCGCTTCTTTATAGAGTGATGGAAAAACTCCCCTCCCCAAGGAAGCGTTGGTAATCTCCTGGGCCCAGCTCCGTGTCACCTCCCTGCTGGCCGAGACCAACCAGGAGGGACACGGGTCCAGTAGACAGGTGGCGGAACTCACAGCTCCAATGGCCTTGTCCACTTCATCAGGTGTCACCAGATCAAACTCTTCCCAGACAGGTGGACAAGTACGTGCCCCAGTCACCTCGACTGACTCATTGTCAGTCGACTCTGTTTTACAATTGGAGTCGAGGTCGGCCCGGATCTGAGCGACTTTATCAGCGAAAAACGTGTGAAACTCCTCGGCACTACTCTGCAAGGGCTCCCCAACTCCCCCCTGGTTAAGAAGGGAGCGGGTCACCCTAAACAGAGCAGCCGGGCGGGATTCCGCTGATGCAATCAAGGCGGCATGGTACGCGCATCTTGCCGCCTTGAGCGCCACTTTGTAAGTCTTAATAAAAGCTCTTACAAGTGTTCGATCAGATTCAGACCTGCTCTTCCTCCATCGCTTCTCTAGACGTCTCTTTTGGCGTTTCAACTCCCGGAGCTCCTCGTTGAACCATGGGGCTCTACGGGGTCTAGCGCCACGGAGAGGTCGCAAAGGCGCAATCCGGTCGAGAGCCTCCGCAGCAGCCGTATTCCAGGCCTCCGCAAGAGACTCCGCCGAACTCATGCCCTCATCACCTCGATGCTCGACTACTGTAATGCTCTCTACATGGGGCTACCTTTGAAAAGTGTTCGGAAACTTCAGATCATGCAGAATGCAGCTGCAAGAGCAATCATGGGCTTCCCCAAATATACCCATGTCTCACCAACACTCCGCAGTCTGCATTGTTTGCCGATCAGTTTCCGGTCACAACTCAAAGTGTTGGTTATGACCTATAAAGCCCTTCATGGCACCGGACCAGATTATCTCCGGGACCGCCTTCTGCCGCACGAATCCCAGCGACCAGTTAGGTCCCACAGAGTGGGCCTTCTCCAGGTCCCGTCAACTAAACAATGTTGCTTGGCGGGACCCAGGGGAAGAGCCTTCTCTGTGGCGGCCCCGGCCCTCTGGAACCAATTCCCCCCAGAGATTAGAATTGTCCCCACCTTCCTCACCTTTTGTAAGCTTCTTAAACCCCACCTCTGCCATCAGGCATGGGGGAATTGAGATTCTTTCCCCCTTAGGCCTTTACAATTTATGCATGGTATGTTTGTATGTATGTATGTTTGGTTTTATGATAAGGGTTTTTAATTGTTTTACTATTGGATTGTCACATATTGTTTTATCACTGTTGTTAGCCGCTCCGAGTCCACGGAGAGGGGCGGCATACAAATCCAATAAATAATTTTTTAAAAAAATAATAATTCAAGTGAACTATTAAGTCCTCGATTTACAACCTTACCAGTGTCACTAGCTAGGGTGACAATTTGCTTTGCATTTCCCGCACTCTCCTTCCTGGGTCGCCACCCCCCACTTCAGGCTGGGTAGCTAGGTGAATGGATGCTGCCAGAAGCATAAATGCTGCCAGTGCTGCTTCCACCCACGTCTTCTGCTTGCACCTCAGGTGGGAGGCGGCCTCATGAGACTGTAGGGGAGGCAGGCAGGAGAGAGGGAAGCTTGTCCAAGGCCAGGAAGGAGGAAAGAGGAAAATAGCAAGGAGTGCAGACACAGCAGCAGCAGCAGGGGGGGAAAAGGAGAGCCAAGCCGAGACCGGTAATCCAGGAAGTGACAGTCGCCAATCAGCTGGAGTTGTGCACGCATCTTCATTTCCGCCGGTGAAACTGTTTATTTCATTCATTTATTTATTTATTTTGTCCAATACACAATGAGGGTTTTAGTGGGTGTGTGTGTGTGTATATATATATATATATATATATATATATATATATATATATATATATATATATATATATATTTGTTTTCGTAAATTTTCACGGGTATATGTATGTAGATTGTTCTGAGTTCGGGTTTTGCCCTGTGTAATGTTTTGCATGTCTATGCGACGTTTCGGTAAAATCACATTTACCATCATCAGGCTGGAGTTCCAATCTCTGTGTTTTTGCAAATGAATATTAGCAACTGACATTCCTTCTTAGCATGTAGTGTGGGGGTGGAGATTTGCTTTGAATGTAGCAAATAGATTGGGTGACTATGCTTCCGTGATCTGATTGGTTGGTGTAATCATGGTTATAGAAGGAATGGTATGAAGATTATGAAGTAATCATAATCTTCATACCATTCCTTCTATAACCATGATTACACCAACCAATCAGATCACGGAAGCATAGTCACCCAATCTATTTGCTACATTCAAAGCAAATCTCCACCCCCACACTACATGCTAAGAAGGAATGTCAGTTGCTAATATTCATTTGCAAAAACACAGAGATTGGAACTCCAGCCTGATGATGGTAAATGTGATTTTACCGAAACGTCGCATAGACATGCAAAACATTACACAGGGCAAAACCCGAACTCAGAACAATCTACATATATATATATATATATATATATATACACACACACACACACACACACACACACACACACACATAGTAAAATACATGATGAAGGTTATACTCATAGTAAAATATATCTAAGAAATAATAGAAAAGAAGGTATAGTAATAGAACATATCAATGAAAGAATAGAAGAAGAGATATATGAATAGAAGAACGGTATAGGAGATATAGGAGAGCAATAGGACAGGGGGCAGAAGGCACTCTAGTGTGCTTATGTACACCCCTTACTGACCTTTTAGGAATCTGGATAAGTCAACCGTAAATAATCTAAGGGTAAAGTGTTCGGGGTTTGGGGATGACACTATGGAGTCTGGTAATGAGTTCCACGCTTCAACAACTCGGTTACTGAAGTCATATTTTTTACAGTCAAGTTTGGAGCGGTTAATATTAAGTTTAAATCTGTTGTGTGCTCTTGTGTTGTTGTGGTTGAAGCTGAAGTAGTCGCCGACAGGCATGACATTGCAGCATATGATCTTGTGGGCAATACTTAGATCTCGTTTAAGGCGTTTTAGTTCTAAACTTTCTAGGCCCAGGATTGAAAGTCTAGTCTCATAGGGTATTCTATTTCGAGGGGAGGAGTGAAGGGCTCTTCTGGTGAAGTATCTTTGGACATTTTCAAGGGTGTTAATGTCTGAGATGCGATAAGGGTTCCAAACAGATGAGCTGTATTCGAGGATGGGTCTGGCAAAAGTTTTGTAAGCTCTGGTAAGTAGTGTGAGATTGCCAGAGCAGAAGCTACATAGGATTAGGTTTACAACTCTTGAATCCTTCTTGGCTATATTGTTGCAGTGGGCTTTGGCACTTAAATCTTTTGTTATTAGTATACCGAGGTCTTTAACCGAGTGGGGATTATCTGTGATAATTTGATTATTCAGTTCGTATTTGGAGTTCAGATTCTTCTTCCCAATGTGTAGGGCAGAGCATTTGCTAGTTGAGATTTGGAGTTGCCATGTGTTCCACCCCAACCTGCCTGCTGCCGACCCCTGCTACTGTATTATTAGAAATGCACTACCGATTGAGAGATGAAAGGATAGAATGCCAAAAATGAGTTTGTTAGGAGGAAGACCAATAGAAAAAAAAAACACCCTGTTATAGTCTTAGAGTCACTTCAGTTCATTCATTGGAACAAACGTAAGTTCCTCAACAGGTTAATTTTCATTTTTCCCATGATGGAGAAAGAAACAGAAATGGGCTAAATCTGATGAGAGCTCATCTCCATTTTGCATTAATGATAACGATAATGATCTATCTACTTGCATCATCATTGTACCTGACCTTCATTTCCCTCCTCATATGGTGTGGACTCTAGCCGATGATCATGAAAATATTGCTGGCCTCTGGAACAAAATAACCACCTTGGCATTTTCCTCTTCTCTGTCCACCTGAGCTCCAAGCCGGTGCCAAAATCCACCTTGTTAGAATCAGTGTTTGTTTAGATTGGGTCTATCTAGTGCAATGGGATCTAGCTGCATTAAGTGATGGTTTCATTTTAAAAAGAGCCCATCTAGGACATAGAATAACAGAGTTGGAAGGGAACTTGGGCATCTTCTAGTCCAAATCCCTGCTCAGGCAAGAAACCCTATATTCATGATGGCTAACCTATGGCACGGGTGCCACAGTTGGCATGCGGAGCCTTCTTGGAGGCCAGGTGAGATTTTGCCTTGTGTCAGGTCCAGCGCACATGCACGTGTTGGCCAACTGATTTTTGGTCTTGGAAAAGGCCATTTCGCCCTCCGGACACTTCAGGGAATCCTTCCTGAAGCCCTGGAGGTAGTGTTGAGCGAACCCAACAAAGTTTGGGTTTGGCCAACTCACCTGAACTTTGCCGTGAAGTTCAGGTGAGTTCCCCGAACCAGAACCCATACCCGAACGTTTGCTTGCAGCAAGCCGCTGCAGCATCCTTTTCTGTAAAAATAAACAAGGAGGTGGGGAATTCCCCACCTCCTTTTGCTTCCTTTTATTTTTACAGAAAAGGATGCCTCAGCGGTGCTGCAAGCAAAAGGAGGTGGGAAATCCCACGAAGGGATTCCGGGGGCAGGCTTTTGACGTCACAGAGTCTCCTTGCTCCCCATTTCGGCCAGCCAGGAAGTAATCTCTGTGATATCAAAGCCCCGTCCCCGGAATCCCTTCATGGGATTTCCCACCTCCTTTTGTTTGCAGCGCCGCAAGCAAAAGGAGGTGGGAAATCCCACGATGGGATTCCGCACTCTCCTCCCAGGTGGCAGCGTTTTGCAGTGTTCGGCCAAACCTGAAACCGAGCCTGAACTTTTAAAAAAGTTCGGGTTTGGGTTCAGCATGCTGAACACTGCAGGTTTGGCATGAGCCCGAACTTTGCAGGTTCGGTTCGCCCAACACTACCTGGTGGCAAAAAAAAAATCACCCAACTGACAAACCAGGCGTTCATAAAAATGCACTTCCATTTTGCCATTGTGCTGTTTTTGCACTCTGGAGGATTCAGGGGACCTTCCTGAAGCCCCAGAGTGCAAAAACCAGCATAATAGGCAAACTGGAACTGCATTTTTCAAACATTTTTTTTCATGTTCCACGCTTCAGTAAGGCTTGTGTGCATGTGCCAGGGGGGAGGGCAGCACAGAGGGGGTGCACAAATGGGGAAGAGGGAAGGAGTGTGGGTACATGCACACATGTTAGCACACCCACACACATCCTTTTGGCACATGAACCAAAAAAGGTTTGCCATCACTGCCCTATACCATTCCAGACAAGTAGCTGTCCAGTCTCTTCTTAAAAACCTCGAGTGTTGGAGCACCCACAATATCTGAAGGCAAACTGCTTTACGGATTGGTTATTCTTACCATTAGGAAATTTCTCCTTAGTTCTTGCTTCTGTCCTTGATTAGGTTCCATCCGTTGCTTCTTGTCTTGCTTTCTGATGCATTGAAAAATTGATTGTTCCATGTTTTCTTTGTGGCAATCCCTGACATATTAGAACACTGCTATCATGTCACCCCAGGTCTTCTTTTTCAATAGATTAGACATACAGTGATACCTCATCTTACAAACCCCTCGTCATACAAACTTTTTGAGATACAAACCCGGGTTTTAAGATTTTTTTGCCTCTTCTTCCAAACTATTTTCAACTTACAAACCCAAGCTGCCACCACTGGGATGCTCCACCTCCAGACTTCTGTTGCTAGCGAAGCACCCATTTTTGCGCTTCTGGGATTTCCCTGATGCTCCCCTCCATGGGAAACACCACCCCTGGACTTCCGTGTTTTTGCGATGCTGCAGGGGAATCCCAGCAGTGCAAAAACGGGCACTTCACTGACAATGGAAGTCCGTAGGTGGGGTTTCCCAGTGAGGGGAGCCTCAGCGAAATCGCAGCATCACAAAAACACAGAAGTCCGGAGGTGGGGTTTCAAGGACTTCCGTGTTTTTGCGATGCTGCAATTTCGCTGAGGCTCCCCTTGCTGGGAAACCCCACCTCCGGACTTCCGTTGCCAGTGAATCCCTTACTGGGATTTCCCTGCAGCATCACAAAAACACGGAAGTCCAGAGGTGGGGTTTCCCAGCGAGGGGAGCCTCAGGTGAATCCCAGCAGCGCAAAAATGGGTTCTTCAGCTGGCAAAAGGGGTCAGTTTTGGGCTTGCACGCATTAATCGCTTTTCCATTGATTCCTATGGGAAACATTGTTTCGTCTTACAAACTTTTCACTTTACAAACCTCGTCCCGGAACCAATTAAGTTCGTAAGACGAGGTATCACTGTACACAATTCCTGCAGTCATTCTTCATATGTTTTAGCTTCCAGCTCCTAATGATCTTTGTTGCTCTTCTCTGGACTCTTTCCAGAGTCTCAACATCTTTTTTTTTAATTTCACATCATTACATAAGTTACATACAGTGAGATTTCTCTTCTGCCCATTTGCAGGAAGCAAAATCTTGCGTAGGGAAATTTTGGTAATTTTTTGCTTCTGAGCATGTGCGGGAGCAAAAAAAATATTGCTGAAGTCTCACACATGCACACATCATCTTGTGAGATTTTGCTTCTTGAGCATGCGCAAAAACAAACTCTCGCTGGGACACGCATGCATGCACACCAGCTACCTGAAGCTGCATGCGCACCGCACCAATAGCGGCGGTTAGTAGTAACCCGCACCTGCCCCCAGGTCTTGAGTTTGACACCCCTGGTATAAAGTAAGAAATAGGAAGTGTAAGTAAGTAGTAGAGAGACAGAAGCAGAGCCTAATTTTACAACTTGAAGGAATAGTTTTTTCGTAACCTAAAAAGACCTCTTATTTTTGTCAAAGAAGCAAAGACTCTTGTAGGATTATGTATGATTTAAATTGAGATGAGGTGGCAGGAAATAGGGGAGAAGACAGGTTAATTATGTGGATACTAGTTGTATGCAAGACAGATTACAAGTACCAAGGCAATTAGGGATTACAATATATTAGAAACCCCTTGTTTTTCTTGAGACTTTTTGATAATACGCCAACACAGCTCTCCTGGCTGATTATGTGCCATCAAGTAGTTTTCAACTCCTAACAATCCCGTGGATAGATTTTCTCCCCAATGTAGTTTTTCTTTCCATTCTCCCTATGAAGTATTCATGACCATTGTAAGTAGGTCCATTCGTCTCTCTACTCGATGTGTTTTTTCTGAAGCTCCATTTGAGAGGCTTTTTTCCTGAAGTTCTATTTGAGAGGCTTTTTTTATGAAGCTCCCTTTGAAAGGCTGGGCAAGACTACATTCAGAGTATAAGATGCACCCAGATTTTCACACTCTTTTTGGGGAGGAAAAGATGCATCTTATACTAAAAAGAAAATTACAGGGATCAGAGTATTTACAATGGAAGAATGGATGGAGAAGATGACAAAACTAGCAGAGATAGAAAATTGACTTGTTTGATTGGAGAGAGATTATTTATATTTATTAATGATTGATGGAAAGGAGAGAGAGAGAGAAAGGAAGGAAGGAAGGAAGGAAGAGGGGAAGGAAGACAGGAAGGAAGAAAGATGGAAAAGAGGGAAAAAGTAAATTATAAGTGGATTTGTAACCACTGTATTAGCTTTTTCTTCCCCCCTTTCTTTTCTTCTATTCCTCTTTCACTTTTCTCTCCTTTCTCTCTTTTCTTTTCTCTCTATTGCTATGGTTAGCTCTGGCCCAGCTCCTGCCCCAAGGAATGTGCAGGTGGATGTGGGGGAGACATCCACATGCTGCAGGCCTGTTTTGCTCCAAGTATAATCTGCCGACAAAGTCTCCTCTGACCAAGGAGGCCTGAGTGACAGGGAGGAGGAGAGTTTGGCAGACAGCCCAGGAGGAGATCAATCATCTGTATCATCTCTGGATTCTGAACAAGAATTAATGACACATCTACGCACGCATAGAGTGATGCATAGGAAGCAACAACTAAATGATTATTACAAGAGAAAATGAGGCCACCTGTGGTTGGGTGGGGCTGCTGTACTTAGTGCTGCTGGTATAAATAGCAGTGTGTGGGTTTGGCCATTGTGGAGAATTATCTGATCATTGTATTTCATGAATGTCTTGCTGACTCCGGCCTTTGTTTGTTGACTTTTCACCACTTTGAAACCAAAGCAGAGCCAAGTGTGTTTCACTTCGTGGAAGAAGAAGGGCTGTGACTTTCTTCACAGCTGCAAGCTAAGTATTTACAATAAGGGACTTGTACAAATTACTAGGTTGTTTTGGGATGAGTAGTCTTTGCAATACAAAAATGGTGCATAATTTATTTTGAATTTTGTGATAAAGAACATTGTTTTGAATTTTCAAACGTGTGTGTGTCTGAAATTTGCACCTTTGAATTTTTTGGAGGCTCCGACCAGAGAGTCCGGCAGAACATCTATGTAGTATTTTTGTTGACTTATTTCTTTTCAATGGTTTCTATGGTTTTTAATGTTGTTAAAACAGCTTTAGTTTTAATAATAAAAAACATGTCAGTGTGTATGTGAGTTTGCCTTTAGGGATTGTGAAAGTGTCTGTTAAGAAACCATTTGAAATGTTCTCCTGCGTAATGCCATGGGTTTGTGAAGTAGAAGGTAACCCATCAGGACAACTCATTCAGCAGTCCATCTGCATCCAAAAGCCAAAGGCCACTCTTTTGAAAACAGCAAAATTCACATTCTGGACAGAGATGACAGCTGGTTTGAAAAAGGGGTGAAAGGGGCCATCTATGTTAAAATTGAACAGCCCTCTCTCAACAGAAGGAGGGTGGACAATACAACACTACTGATCTTCTGTTTACAATACAGTCCTTTCAGCAGTTCCAAGACGGTTGCACACCCGTTTGCACTACTCAGGTGACCTTGAGGGCACAATAAACCTCTTAGTAGCTCAAATGACTCTCAGAGGGAGTATAGCGGTACCTCTACTTATGAACTTAATTCGTTCTGTGACCAGGTTCTTAAGTAGAAAAGTTTGTAAGAAGAAGCAATTTTTCCCATAGGAATCAATGTAAAAGCAAATAACGTGTGCAAACCCATTAGGAAAGAAACAAAAGCTTGGAATTTGGGTGGGAGGAGGAGGAGGAAGAAGAGGAGGAGGACAGTCGCTGCGAAGGAAAAGGTGAGGTGAGAGGAATAAAAAAAATCCAAAACTTTAAGGCTTAAAAAAAAAGAGGGACTCTGAGGTGTCAAGGAGGAGCATGCGCCTCCAATAAACCCGGAGTGAAGCTGCCTCCCATAGACTTATTTATTGATTTTTTTTCCAATACACAATGAGGGTTTTAGTGGGTATACACATAGTAAAATGCATGATGAAGGTTATAGAGGAGATACTCCTAGTAAAATATATCTAAGAAATAATAGAAAAGAAGGTATAGTAATAGAACATATCAATGAAAGAATAGAAGAAGAGATATAGGAATAGAAGAAAGGAATAGGAGATATAGGAGAGCAATAGGACAGGGGACGGAAGGCACTCTAGGGCACTTGTACTCGCCCCTTACTGACCTCTTAGGAATCTGGATAGGTCAACCGTAGATAATCCAAGGGTAAAGTGTTGGGGGTTTGGGGATGACACTATGGAGTTGGGTAATTAGTTCCACGCTTCGACAACTCGGTTACTGAAGTCATATTTTTTACAGTCAAGTTTGGAGCGGTTAATATTAAGTTTAAATCTATTGTGTGCTCTTGTGTTGTTGTGGTTGAAGCTGAAGTAGTCGGCGACAGGCAGGACGTTGCAGCATATGATCTTGTGAGCAATACTTAGATCTTGTTTAAGGTGTCTTAGTTCTAAGCTTTCTAGGCTGCTGCCCTCTCACTGTCTGCTGCTGCTGCTACCTGCTTCCTCTTCCTTCCCATGCTGAAGGGCTCCCCTCCCCTCTTGCTCACTTGCTTTGTAGCCGGCGCCTTTCCTTCGCTGTGGTGACCCCTTGGCTGCCCAGAGTGAAGGGATCATTTCTTTTCTCTGGGTGCTGGCAGAGATTTATACCTTGTCCAAGCACCCAGAGAAAGGAAAATGCTTCGTTCGCTCTGGACTGCCAAAGACTCCCTGCTGTTCTGTTCGGGTCGTATGTGACCCGAAGCCAAGTTTGAGTCCCTGTAAAAAAATTTCCCTGCATATCTGAAACTTGAAATTTCATGACTTTTCATCATTTCAGGGGTTCTCTCTATGAGAATTTTTTTTTGTGGGGGGGGGGGTTTCTTTCTTGCTGAAAACAAAAAAGTCACACTTGTTATGTTCCCGGGTCACCCTGACCCAGACCGAAAACTCTTCATTTGAAGTACTTATGTTTGGTCAATTTGAATACTTTTTTCACTTGAAAAGTAGTCTGAACATTTCTGCACACAATGATATGAAAATTGAAATGAAAAAAGTAATTCTTATTGGTTTATTTTGCTGATAGAATGCATCCCCCCGTTTTTGTGAAATATTTTTCAATTTATGGATAGTTTTGCTTGCAAAATGTGTTCAATTTTACTAAAGTTGGTGTGGGATTGGTAGTTTGAAGATTTCTGAATATAAGAAAAATATAAATGAACTGAAAGAAATATTTCTTATTGGTTGTTTCCAATCATAAATAAGCCCTCCCCCGCCCTTGGCTGCTTGCAAACATTTTCACTTTATATTTATGCAGGCTTCAAATCTGAAATATTTTTAATATCTTATGCATTCATTTACTCATTTTAACATGCCTGATCATCATAAAAATATTTGTGGGGGTGGGGAAAAAATTTTTCTGGCCAAAAAAAATATCGCATTGACTCTGTTTCGGGTCATATATACCCGGACCAAAATGATTTTTTTTAGGTACTTGAATTTGGTCTTTTTGAAAACGTTTTCCACTGGAAAACTAGTTTGAACATTTATGAACATAATGATATAAAAATTGAACTGAAAAAATTGAGGCTTATATTTTTATTTTGATCAAAAAGCCCCTCCCCCCATGCTTTCTGAATTTTTTGTCAATTTTTTTTTTTTAGGCTACAAATCTCTAAGGAATATTCCACCAAAGGTTTTGATATACTAAATTGAACAATCCTAAACATAAGAAAAATAGAAATGAACTGAAAAGAATGATTCTTATTGGTTTATTTTTGAATATAAACCATATTGTCTTATACTCGAGTATAAGCCTACTCCAGTATAAGCCTATTTGAGTACTGTATAAGCATGGGGGGCCATTTATGAGCAAAATAAACCAATGAGGATCATTTTTTTCAGTTCAATTTTCATATCATTATGTTCAGAAATGTTCAAGCTACCAATCCCACACCAACTTTAGTAAAATAGAATGCATTTTGCAGGCAAAATTATCAATAAACCTAAAGAATATTCACAAAAAGGGGGGAGGAACATTTATGTGCAAAATAAACCAATAAGGATTAATGTTTTCAGTTCAATTTTCATTCCATTGTGTGCAGAAATGTTCAAACGTATTTCCAAGTGAAAAAAGCTTTCAAAAAGACCAAATATAAGTACCTAAAATGATCAATTTGCAGTCTGGGTCAAATAGACCCGGGAACATAACATTAGGGAGTTTTTTCGAACAGAACAGCAGGGTTAAGCACCACCGAAAGGCTCCTCTGGCAGCTCAGAAAAGCCTGAGATGGTCGGGATTAAAGGGGGAATGGCAGGAAACTGGCTGGGCCTTCGTGCCACTCTCAAATTTCCTGGGAAACTTTTCCGAGCTCAGGTTCTTCAGTAGAAAATGGTTCTTAAGAAGAGGCAACACCTGGTTCTTATCTAGAAAAGTTCTTAAGTAGAGGCGTTCTTAAGTAGAGGTACCACTGTGTTTGTTATAAGGGCTATAAAAGATAATGTGCATAGCATGTCTTCCTCAATTCAGTCAGAATGGAAGAACGTAGGCAGTGGAGTACCACAGGGTTCAGTCCTGGGCCCTGTGCTCTTCAACATTTTAATCAACGACTTGGACGAGGGAATAGAAAGGTGGTGGGGTAGCCAATACCCTAGAAGACAGGCTCAAATTACAGAAAGACCTAGACAGACTAACACAGTGGGCCCACACCAACAAAATGATGTTTAACATCAACAAGAGCAAAGTCCTTCACCTAGGCAGAAAAAACCCTGGACATACATACAACCTGGGAGAAACCCCTCTTAGCAGTAGTGACTGCGAAAGAGACCTCGGAGTCTTGGTGGACAATCAACTAAACATGAGCCAACAATATGCAGCAGCAGCTAAAAAAGCCAACACAATCCTAAGCTGCATCAACAGGGGAATACACTCCAAGACCAGGAAAGTCTTAATACCACTCTACTACATCCTGGTCCAACCATACTTGGAGTACTGTATTCAGTTCTGGTCACCACACTTCAAAAGAGACATTGAAACTCTGGAGAAGGTGCAAAAAAGAGCAACCAAGATGATTAAAGGATTGGAAACCAAGACTTAAAAGAGAGACTGAGGGAACTGGGCATGGATAGCCTAGAGAAAAGGAGGGCCAGAGCGGACATGATAGCAGTCTACAGGTATACGAGGGGTTGCCACAGAGAGGAGGGGATCACTTTATTCTCCAGGGCACCGGAGGGCCGGACGAGGAACAACGGCTGGAAGCTGACCAAGGAGAGATTCAACATGGAGATAAGGAGGAACTTCCCGATGGTCAGAGCGATCAACCAATGGAACAACCTACCAGCGGACGTTGTGAACTCCAACACTCTGGACACTTTTAAGAGAAAATTGAACTGCCACTTGACTGGTGTACTATAGGGTTCCTGCTTGGGTGGGGGGTTGAACTCGATGGCCTTCATGGTCCCTTTCAACTCTAACTATAAATAAATAAATAAATGAATAAAAGTACTGAAGAAGCTTTTTGGATGAGAAGTGAAACGTCTTCATGGAAGAACCAAAGGAAGTCCAGTTGCCTTTTGAAAAATGCATCTTTGAGGACAGCCATGATCTGGATTGTTCCAATATTTGAGGGGCTACCAAAGAGTGGAAGGGGCTCAGGAAGGGGGTCAAGGAGAGATTCAACCTGGAAATAAGGAGAAACTTTCTGACAGAGAGAGCGATCAACCAGTGCAATAGCTTGCTTACAGGGGTCGTGGGAGCTCCAATGCTTGAGACTTTCAAAGAGGGATTGGATTGCCATTTGTCCAAAATGGTGTAGGGTCTCCTGCTTGAGCAGGGGGTTGGACTAGATGATCTACAAGGTCCCTTCCAACTTAAATAACCTGTATTTATTTATTTATTTGTTTATTCATTCATTCATTCATTCATTCATTCATTTATTTATTTATTGGATTTGTATGCCGCCCCTCTCCGTAGACTCGGGGCGGCTAACAACAGTAATATAAAACAGCATATAAACAATCCAATATTAAAACAGTTAAAAACCCTTATTATAAAACCAGATATACATACAGACATACCATGTATTAAATTGTAAAGGCCTAGGGGGAAATAGTATCTCAGTTCCCCCATGCCTGGCGGCAGAGGTGGGTTTTAAGAAGCTTATGAAAGGCAAGGAGGGTGGGGGCAATTCTAATCTCTGGGGGCAGTTGGTTCCAGAGGGCCGGGGCCGCCACAGAGAAGGCTCTTCCCCTGGGTCCCGCCAAGCGACATTGTTTAGTTGACGGGACCCGGAGAAGACCCACTCTGTGGAACCTAACTGGTCACTGGGATTCGTGCGGCAGAAGGCGGTCCCTGAGATAATCTGGTAATGACTGAGAATTTTCACATTTGAAATATATGTTCATAGCAGACACACATTCACAACACACACTCTTTAAGATGTGAGAATGTGAAATGAAGGATTGCAGGAGTGGAGATAGTATTTTAATGAGGTCCTACTCACCTTGGCTCACTTGTTTTATCACTGTGCTTGAGGTTATTTGCTTCCTTGGCAAAAGTAAGATTTTTTTTAAAAAAAACAGCAAAATCAATCTAAGATGTAAAATTAGGCACTGCTTCTCCCTTTCCAATATTTCTTACCCAGACCTGACAAGCTAAATTCCTTTATCAGCCTCTATAAACTATCCAAGACTTCACATTGTGCTCTCCTCATTTGTTATTTCTTGCTTTAAATCGTCCCACTAAGAGATTCTCTGTCTGTTCCACATAACTACATTTTATTTGACAGTCCTGAACAGAATTATATTTAAAAGAAAAAGTTGGGGGTATTTTTCTTTCTTTCAAGGCAATCGTATTTCTGTCCAATAATTCCTTTGATTCCTCTCTACATTTTTCTTAATGATATTATTAATTATTGTTGGCTATGCAATCAGCCAGAGTTTTAGATGGGATTTGGCATTTTTATCCACCTTATTAAGTCCTTCCCATGGTTCTGGGGTAGGCACGGTAAGAGAATAGCTTGTGGTTTCAAAGAGCTGGGATGAAGAACAAATAAAAGAAATATGAAATCCATACCCAAGATATTTTATTCTTAAGAACAAAAGGCCTTGTTCTCGAGGACAGTCTGCTGAGAAAATGAGGCACAGGATTTTATAGGAGGACTGGCAGTGATGGGCTGCCAAATATTTATTGCCACACTATGGGTGTGGCTTATTTTGTGGGTGTGGCTTGATGGTCATGTGACCGTGTAAGAGTGGTTTGCCGACCATGTGACCAGTTGGGAGTGGCTTGACAGTCATGTGACCGGGGGTGGCTTAAAGATCATGTGACTGGGTGGAAGTGGCTTTCCAACCAAGATAAGTTTTCAAATAGGTGCTTGGACTCTTTTTCAGTTGATTAAGTCACATTATTTGAATAACCACAAAAAGGACCAATGATAGACAGGATTATTTGTTGAGGAGCACAGTAACATTTTAAGGTTTTGTACTGAACCCACAAGGTTCAGTTTGATAACAGATTAGGCAAGTAGCTCAATTTTCTTTAGTTGCTATAAAAGTTCAGTGCTAGAAAAAGAAGTAAGATACATATACTAACAGCTGCCAGAATAGTATATGCCCAACATTGGAAAACAGATAATATACCGGAAGAAAACATAATAATTTAAAAATACTAGACTGTGCGGAGATGGACAGGCTATCCAAAAGATTAGATGGAAAAGGAGAATCAGATTACTATAAAACATGGGCAAAATTTTATGATTGGCTAAAAGAAATAAATAAATAAAAATTTATGCAAAGCAACACGTCAAATAAAAGAATTCAAAAATTAATATTATGTAAAAGAAGTGTAATTCTCTGATCAAATATCAAAAAAAAAAAAATGGGGAAACTTTCATTTCCCAAATGTTGTATATATATGTTTTTATGTATGTTTTTTCTTTTGTCTTGTATGTCACATTTGTAAAATAAAATAAAATAAAAAGTTCAGTGCTAGATAATGATTAAAATGATTAAAACGTTTATGGGTAAAAACATACTATTTAATTATTTCCTATTTTAAAAGTAATTAAGGATCGTAGTAAGGTACCGGAGAAGGAAGGACAATTAAAAACTATTAAGTATTGTTGTGATTCAGCCTGAGGCTGCTCAGGGACCAGCTGTGTCTCTGCTGGCTCCATGCCCGGAGGAGGATGACAGCGCAGAGGAGGGGGCTGAACAGTCAGACGGGGGAGAGGAAAATCAGGAATGGGACGAAGGAGAACAGCATGAGAGCCCCGGGGGGGGGGGGCCTCTCCCCAGCCAGTAGCTTGGAGTCATTAGGTGATGACGCACAAGCTGTCATTGACATGAGACAGCGACGTTCAGAGCAACGAAAGGAGCAGTTAAAGAGATATTATCACCATTGAAGTAGAAACAGCTGGGTTTGGGTGTGGTCCTCATCAGCAGGGTTTAAAAGGCAGGCAAGGCCTTGAAGCCATGTGGAGTGTTATCAGCTTGGCGTGGTGTTATCCTGTCTTGTTTCTCGGCGTCTCTGTTCCTGGCTTGTGGCCCAGCAGCTTTGGAAGATCTGTGGGAGGTATAGGTCTGCTATCTACAGCTTTGGCTTGGCAGCAAGAATTCTGTATTGCTGCATGGACTTTTGGCCTTCGTGAATATATCTGAAGATACAGCATTTTCCTGTTTGTAAGGACATTTTCTGTTACCTGTGTTTTTCTTGAATTTTATAAAACTGCCTTTGCCTTTTACCAGTGTGTCTGGATTCTCTTTTTGGGTTGGTATTGGCTTCTGGAGTGACCCAGACAGAACAAGTATTCAATAAATAGTGCATAAACGTACTACCTCCGCTGCATCCCTCCCTCCCGTGGGGGCAGCATCCCATTTCTGCTTGTTTTCCCGCAGGAAAACTTATTGTTTTGACTGTTTTCCAGCCTATATTCTTCCCCACCCTCTTCCTCTTCTCAGGGTTCATTGTAACTATGAAGCAGCACAAGATGTCTTCAGCCAGATTAGCTTCGGTGCTGACAAATGCCCCTTTTGTGTCACTATTATTTGCGTTAATAAAGAATGACAATATACGCTAGTTGAGACTAAGGACAATTCCTACTAAGGCAGCAACATCCTGAATTCAAAAGAAAACCTGTTTTAAAACACTCTGTAAAAAAAATGTCTCTGAACGGGGAATGCTTTCGTGATTAAAAAAGCTAATTTATTGTTCAGTTAGAGAAGGAGAATAGAGTTAGTTCCTGATGGGGTAACCATAAAGTCAGGAGAATATTGAGAAAAAGGGGTGAACAATGAGCCAGGCAATTAATAGCTAGTGTAAAAAATAATAAAAAAAGGAATATATGCTAAGCCACATTTGCAACAGCAACAAAAGGAGATTTCTGGCATCCACTTTCTGACAAGCCAAAGATTTATTAAGTAATTAAGCACAAAGGAGTGTTGAGGTACCTCTTTAAAGAGAAATAACTTGTTAGGTTAGTGTTGAAAATGTAGCATTAATTGTTTGGGGTCAGTTTGTCCTCTGAGAAAGAATAAAGTAGTTACCAATGCCTAAATTGCTTTGCAGCTTGGAAAAGGAAAAGAACGGAACAACATTTGTTATTTGGACCGGGACTCACTGCTCACAGTCACTCATGCCCTCATCACTACTGTAATGCTCTCTACATGGGGCTACCTTTGAAGAGTGTTCGGAAACTCCAGATCGTACAGAATGCAGCTGCGAGAGCAGTCATGGGCTTTCCTAAATATGCCCATGTTTCACCAACACTCCGCAGTCTGCATTGGTTGCTGATCAATTTCCGGTCACAATTCAAAGTGTTGGTTATGACCTTTAAAGCCCTTCATGGCACTGGACCAGAATATCTCCGAGACCGCCTGCTGCCGCACGAATCCCAGCGACCGATTAGGTCCCACAG
Source organism: Erythrolamprus reginae (assembly GCF_031021105.1). NCBI lineage: Eukaryota > Metazoa > Chordata > Lepidosauria > Squamata > Dipsadidae > Erythrolamprus > Erythrolamprus reginae. The sequence continues at coordinate 249,699,781 of NC_091952.1, forward strand.
AGTGGGCCTTCTCCGGGTCCCGTCAACTAAACAATGCCGGTTGGCGGGTCCCAGGGGAAGAGCCTTCTCTGTGGCGGCGCCGGCTCTCTGGAACCAACTCCCCCCGGAGATTAGAACTGCCCCTACTCTCCTTGCCTTCCGTAAGCTCCTTAAGACCCACCTTTGTTGTCAGGCATGGGGGAACTGAGACATCTCCCCCGGGCATATACAATTTATGAATGGTATGTCTGGATGTATGCTTGTTTAGAAAATGGGGTTTTTTAAATATTTTTAAACAGTAATTTAGATTTGTTGTAAATTGTTTTCCCTTTGTTGTGAGCTGCCCCGAGTCTGCGGAGAGGGGCGGCATACAAATCTAAATAATAAATAATAAATAAATAAATAATAAACATCAATTTAAGACAGTTCTCAAGATACATACCCCAAGTTTATCAGTTTTGTGGTCTCTAAAAGTGTGGTTATCTATATGAATGTGGAAGACGTGATTTTTATTTTATTTATTTATTTATTCATTTGTCCAATACACAAATACATAGGAAGAAAAATAGACATGTAGTAATATATATAAGGGTAAAAGTGAACTTAGAGGAGAAGATATATGAAAGAAAGAAAATATATATGATAAGTGAGAGAAAAGAAAGACAATTGGACAGGGGACGAAAGGCACACCAGTGCCATTATGTACGCCCCTTACTGGCCTCTTAGGAACCTGGAGAGGTCAATCGTGGAGAGTCTAAGGGAGAAATGTTGGGGGTCAGGGGTTGACACAATTGAGTCTGGCAATGAGTTCCACGCTTCGATAACTCGATTGTTGGAATCATATTTTTTACAGTCAGGTTTGGAGTGGTTCGTATTGAGTTTGAATCTGTTGCGTGCTCTTGTGTTGTTGCGGTTGAAGCTGAAGTAGTCATTGACTGGTAGGATGTTGCAGCATATGATCTTGTGGGCAATACTCAAATCGTGTTTTAGTCACCGTAGTTCTAGGCTTCCTAGGCCCAGGATTGTTAGTCTATTTTCGTAGGATATTCTGCTTCAAGTGGAGGAGTGAAGGGCATTTCTATCTGTTGTGAGTGGTTCATGTCCAGCTCAGGTAGTCATGGATTTCGAGGACCAAGAGATGGATAAATACTGGCATTGCAGGCCATTGTTCTTGCCATCTGAGTCTGAGAGTGAGAGTGAGAAAGAGTCATGGACTGAGGATCAACCAGAGACTGTAGAACCCCCAATTCCAATTATGGAATTGAGTGAGTTAGAGGACAATGGGGACTTTGATGATCAGGACCCCCTGTTAGATGCAAGGGTAAGGAGGATGAGACCGAGGCACAAGAAGGGGTTCCTGGCATTAAATAGACCTTTGGGAGATTTGGCCACACCTTGGCAGTATATAAGGATAGACTGATGGGAAAGGGGGTGTGGTAGACAACGTTTCCCATCATGGATGAAGGTGCCTCGGAACTGAGAGATTTCTTCTGCTTCCATGGATTTCGATTCCTGCATTTTGCATGAGCTGTTTAAACTCTCTGGACTGTGAGTATAGTTAAAAACCAAAGACACATCATTAGTGGAGATTTATGACTCTAACTGGCTGGCATCCTGGACTATCCTTATCTCTTGCTAATTGGAAAAAGGCAGCCAGCATGAAATTCCTTGTGTTAACCCTTGTATTGCAGAAATTGTGTTACTAATAGACTTTTCTGTGAGTACTTTTGAACCAACATGTGTGTGGTTCTTTATTTCTGATAATTGATCCGGCCAAGAAAAGCACTATCCAAACTACATCCTGGTTTCTTTACATGAGGTATCTGTCAGGGTTCCAGATGATGATGATGGTGACGGTGATGGTGATGATGATTATGCCCCTCTCCAAGGACTCCCATAATAAATAGGACTCTGGGACAGGCAGATTCCACAAAGAACTAATTTATTAGGTTCAAATTACAGAAAGACCTGGACAGACTAACACAGTGGGCCCACACCAACAAAATGATGTTCAACATCGACAAGAGAAAAGTCCTTCACCTAGGTAAAAAAAAAAACTGGACACACATACAGCCTGGGAGAAACCCCTCTTAGCAGTAGAGACTGCGAAAGAGATCTCGGAGTCTTGGTGGATTATCAACTAAACATGAGCCAACAATGTGCAGCAGCGGGCAAAAAAGCCAACACAATCCTAAACTGGATCAACAGGGGAATACACTCCAAGAGCAGGGAAGTCTTAATACCACTCTACTACACCCTGGTCAGACCACACCTGGAGTACTGTGTTCAGTTCTGGTCACCACACTTCAAAAAAGACATTGAAACTCTGGAGAAGGTGCAGAAAAGAGCAACCAAAATGATCAGGGGACTAGAAACCAAGACTTATGAAGAGAGACTGCGGGAACTGGGCATGGATAGCCTAGAGAAAAGGAGGGCCAGAGGGGACATGATAGCTGTATACAGGTATACGAGGGGTTGCCACAGAGAGGAGGGGATCATTTTATTCTCCAGGGCACCGGAGGGCCGGACGGGGAACAACGGCTGGAAGCTGACGAAGGAGAGATTCAACCTGGAAATAAGGAAGAACTTCCTGACGGTCAGAACGATCAACCAGTGGAACAACCTACCAGCGGACGTTGTGAATTCCAATACTCTGGACATTTTTAAGAGGAGATTGGACTGCCATTTGACTGGGATGCTATAGGGTTCCTGCTTAGGCAGGGGGTTGGACTTGATGACCTACATGGTCCCTTCCAACTCTAACAATAAATAAATTAAATAAATAAATAAATAAATTATTGAAAATATCATATTGGCACAGGCTGGTGAAAACCAATTCTGAATATTCCTGCAGTTTTCACCAAGTTAAAAGTAAAGGTTTTTCCCCTTTCTCAGTCAGTCGGTCATATCATTCAGTCATCATGTCATTCAGTTGCCTGGTAATTTTACTCCACCTCTTTCCATCCACCTGTGGGAATGTCCTTGGTTCCCAAGACAAAGTATTTTGTTTTGGCTGCAAACCCTCTCTCTCTCTCCACTCCCCCTTCCTAACCCTCAGCTCCAGTGTAGCAACGTTGAACTTAGAAAATGGTCTTGCTCAGACCAACTTCAGAGTTGACATTACCAGTCCGGTGGGATCTGAATTTCAGAAGTCGAGTTTAATTAAAGTGTTCCAATATTTGAGGAGATACCATTAAAAAGTGTGTGCGTGGCAGAGTTTGAACCTATTCTCCAAAGCAGCTGAATGAATGCAGGACAAGAAGCAACAGTTGGAAACTAATCATGGAGAGAAACAACATTTAACTAAAAAGAAATTCCCTAACAGTTAGAACAATTGATCGATGGAACGACTTGCCTTTGTAAGTTGTGGATGACCCATTACTGGTTGGAGACTGGGCAACCCATTTGTCTGAAATGGTATAGGGTTTCCTGCTTGAACAAGAGGCTGGACTATGTTTGTTTGTTTGTTTGTTTATTTAGATTTGTGGTTAGCTCTGGCCCAGCTCCTGCCCCAAGGACTGTGGATGTGGGGGAGACATCCACATGCTGCATGCCTGTTTTGCCCCCGGTGGAATCTGCTGATGAAGGCTCCTCTGACCAAGAAGACATGAGTGACAGGGAGGAGGAGAGTGTGGCAGACAGCTCAGAAGGAGATCAATTATCTAGCTCCTCCTTGGATTCAGAACAAGAGTTAATGATACAGCCAAACATGTGGAGAGCGATGCATAGGCAACAACAACTGAGAGATTATTATCAAAGAAAATGAGGCCACCTGTGGTTGGGTGGGGCTGTGGTAAGTAATGAGGCTGCTATAAATAGCAGCCTGTGGGTTTGGCCATTGTGGAGGATTATCTGATCGTTGTGTTTCGTGACTGCTTTACTGACTTTGACCTTTTGTGTGCTGATTTTTCCCCGCTTTGAAACTAAATCAGAGCAAAGTGTGTTTCACTTTGTGGAAGAAGAAGGACTGTGAATTGCCTCACAGCTGCAAGCTAAGTATCACAGAGCTGATAAGGGACTTGTACAAATTACCAGTTTGTTTGGAGATGAGTGCTCTTTGCTATACCAAAAGAGGGCTTAGTTTAAGTGAATTTTCATTATAAAGAACACTGTTTTGAATTTTCAAACGTGTGTGTGTCTGAAATTTGTACCTGTGAATTTTTGGGAGGAGTCTACCAGAGAGCCCGACAGAACAGACTAGAAGACCTCCAAATGTCTCCCAAATCTTTTATCCCATTATTCTGAAAGGCCTAAAAGAAAAAAAGTATCAGAGAACTAAGAAAAACTAAAACAACTAAGCATTTGGAAAGTGAAATAGAAATAGCAGAGAGAGTATATAGGAAATTGTTGCATCAATAAAAGCAGGGGGGAAACACTGTGATCTAAATAGAAATCTGTTGGAATAATTAATTCAATGAAAGATTTTCTTTCATATTTATTGGACAACCCAAAGAATGTTTGGAAAGGGTCATATGTCAGCCTTATTATATTGGAATATAAAATGGAGGGCAGGATATTTACTCATATAATATGTGCCTCCTCTGGTATTATTCTGCTTTAGTTCAATATTCATAACTTTGTTACGATGGCGTTACAAGGATCAATATGGTTTTTAAAATGCAGATACACTTTTGAATTATACAACAGGAAATAAATGGAATTCCTTTCTTTATTTTCATGTTTATAAATTTACCATTATTATTATTTTTTGGCTACTTTGACCATTCTGGTTCTAAGCAGCTCAAAAGCAAAAATATGTGCACGTACATAGTAGGGTAATATAATAAGTATAAAACAACTACAGAAGTGTAAACCAAATCTAATCATCATAAAACATAACTGTATATTAACTAATATCCACAGAAATATTCATAATCATTGTATTAATGCCTAAAGTCAGGTACCACTAGTCAGGTACCACCATGCCTCAATCTCCATTTTTTTTCTTTCCAATAGCTCTGGTTCCTGTATCCCTCCCCCTCCCTCCCTCTCTATCCCTCTCCTTCTCTCTCATTCTTTGTCCTTCTCCCTCTCTATCTCTTTCACCCTCCCTCCTCTCTCCATCCCCCTTTCTCCCTCTCTCTCCATCTCTGCTTCTCTTTCTTTCTCTTTATTTCTGTCCCTCACCATCTCTCTCTCCCTTCCCCCCTTTCTCTCTTCCTTTCTCTTCCTTTCTCTCTCATTCTAGATAGATAGATAGATAGATAGATAGATAGATAGATAGATAGATAGATAGAAATAGATAGAGAGAGAGAGAGAGAGAGAGATGATAGATAGAGATATAGAGAGGTAGATAGATAGATAGATAGATAGATAGATAGATAGATAGATAGATAGATAGATAGAGAGGGATGGATGGATGAATAGATAGAGAGAGAGAGAGATAGAGAGAGAGAGAGAGAGAGAGAGAGAGAGAGAGAGAGAGAGAGAGAGAGAGAGAGAGAGAGAGAGAGATGATCTTGAATTTTGAGCCGGTCAGGATTGAACTCCTAGAATGAGAAGTGAGTTGTTGTTGTTGTTGATAATAATAATAATAATAATAATAATAATAATAATAATAATAATAATAGTATACTGCCCTTTTCCAGAGACTCAGGGCGGCTCACAAGATACAATATAAACAATGCAACAACAAGTCTAATGAATTAAAAATTACAACTAAAATCCCAATATATTAAAATCAGCCAGCCAATTCATTCACAACCACAGAACACATTTAGTAAATGGGGTTGGGGGCTTGATCTAATTGCCCCATGCCTGGCAAAATAAGTGAGTCTTAAGAGACTTGTGGAAGGCGAAGAGGGGGGGGGGAGTGCGAATTACCCTACAGTACTGCATTTTAACCATTGCGTCACCGTGGTTCTTTGACAGAAGACTTCCAAAGTCCCTTCCAGCTCTACTATCCTGTTCTATTCTGAAGAACTTCACCAGCACAACAATTATAATCTCCCTGGCAGGACTGTTGCTGTGGTTATTAAAATAATAATAATAAACAGGATTTAAAATAATAGTGCCACCCTTATAGCTATCTCTTCCAAGCTGTTCCAGATAAAAGCACAAATAACATCTGGTAAGTTTTTTTATCTGTAGTTTCTCTTTTTTCCTCTGTCAATAACATCCACAACATTAAAAAAAGAAGATGAACTGTCCTAACAGCTACCTTGGGCAATTCTAAGTCATTCGCTATTGATTTGTTTCTGCACCCTCTTTTCTGAATATGTCTTAGCATAATGCTTGAGTAACCTACCTAAAGGGGAAAGAACACCTCCAGTGTCACTTGGAAATGTTAAATAGAACAACTCAGAATGAAGTTCCAAAAAGTTTCGCAATCTGTTCCCAGGGCAAACCAACTTAGTCACTTTATTTAACCAAGTCTCCAAGATCGCCTTCTACCTCATGGTTCCCAGTGACTGGTAAGATCCCACAGAGCTGGTCTCCTCCAGGTTCCTGTCAGCTAAACAGTGTCAATTGGTGGGCCCATGGGGAAGGGCCTTCTCTGTGGCTGCCCCTGCTCTCTGGAACCAATTGCCCCTGAGTTCTGGACTGCCCCCACTCTACTGACCTTCTGGAAAACATTGACGGTCTGGTTTTTCGAGCAGGCTTGGAGCCGTTGATCTCGCAATTTTATAAGTTCCAGCCTTGAATGATATATATGTATGTGATTTTTTAAAACTGTTTTTTCTTAATCTTTTATGATGTTTTAAAATGTATTTTATATCCTGTTATAAGCTGCCCAGAGTCCTTCGGGAATTGGGTGGCATAGAAATACAATCAATCAATGTCAGCTAAGTCGTATTTTCTGCAGTCAGGTTTGCAGTGGATTACATTAAGTTTGTATCTATTGTGTGCTCTTGTATTGTTGTGGTTGAAGCTGAAGTAGTCATTGACTCCAATCCCAAAAACAGATCTCAAAACTGGCTATGTTGCTAAATTTAAAAGGCTCTGCAAAAATCTCTGTCTCTAATATCTATCTGTCACCTATCTATGTTGAATCTTTGTTTTGAATTTTTTGAATGTATGTAAGTATGTCACCTCCAGAGAGATGAGTGAAATACAAGTTTGATAGATGATAACTAGATATGTAAATAGATAGATAGATGAGGGGCGGGGGGGGGGAGAGATAAGTAGGTAGAAAGAGATTATAGATATAATAGATAGATGACAATAGTTAGATGATAAAGAGATATAGAGAGAGATGAGGGGGGGAGGGAGATACGTCAGTAGAAATAGATGATAGATTTAATAGATACAATAGATGACAATAGTTAGATGATAAAGAGGTAAAGAGATAGATGGATAGATGATAGATAGATAGATAGATAGATAGATAGATAGATAGATAGATAGATAGATAGATAGATAGATGAGGGAGAGGGAGATAAGTAGGTATAAATAGATGATAGATATAATAGATAGATGACAATAGTTAGATGATAAAGAGATATAGAGAGAGATGAGGGGGGAGGGAGATAAGTATGTAGAAATAGATGATAGATTTAATAGATACAGTAGGTGACAATAGTTAGATGATAAAGTAGTAAAGAGATAGATGGATAGATGGATAGATGGATAGATGGATAGATAGATAGATAGATAGATAGATAGATAGATAGATAGATAGATAGATAGATAGATAGATGAGGGGGAGGGAGATAAGTAGGTAGAAATAGATGATAGATATAATAGATAGATGACAATAGTTAGATGATAAAGAGATATAGAGAGTGATGAGGGGGGAGGGAGATAAGTAGGTAGAAATAGATGATAGATTTAATAGATACAGTAGGTGACAATAGTTAGATGATAAAGACGTAAAGAGATAGATAGATAGATGGATAGATGGATAGATGGATAGATAGATAGATAGATAGATAGATAGATAGATAGATAGATAGATAGATAGATAGATGAGGGGGAGGGAGATAAGTAGGTAGAAATAGATGATAGATATAATAGATAGATGACAATAGTTAGATGATAAAGAGATATAGAGAGTGATGAGGGGGGAGGGAGATAAGTAGGTAGAAATAGATGATAGATTTAATAGATACAGTAGGTGACAATAGTTAGATGATAAAGACTTAAATAGATAGATAGATAGATAGATAGATAGATAGATAGATAGATAGATAGATAGATAGATAGATAGATAGATAGATAGGCAGGCAGGCAGGCAGGCAGGCAGGCAGGCAGGCAGGCAGGCAGGCAGGCAGGCAGGCAGGCAGGCAGGCAGGCAGGCAGGCAGGCAGGCAGGCAGGCAGGCAGGCAGGCAGGCAGGCAGGCAGGCAGGCAGGCAGTGAGGGAGGGAGGGAGGGATGAGAAGAGAGATGGATGGATATAGGTAGAAACAGATGACAGATAGTTGACAGATAGATGTTAGAGAGAGAGAGATGAGAGAGAGAGATGAGAGACACAGAGATTTTTGTAGTGGCTTTTAAATTTAGCAACACAGCCAGTTTGGAGATCTTTTTTGGGATTGGAGTCAATGACTACTTCAGCTTCAACCACCAACAATACACGAGCACACAATGCAATCCACACAAAACTTAATGTAACTGCCAATACGACTTCAGCAAAAGAGTGATCAATGCCTGGAATTCACTACGTAGTTTCTTTCTCAAACTCCAAAAGCTTTAACCTTAGGCTGTCTACTGTCAACCTTACACCATTCCTAAGAAGTCAGTACGGGGTGTACATAAGTGCACCATTGTGCTTACCATCCCTGTCTTTCTGTCTTATTGTCCTCATTGTTCTGTGCTTACTTTGCTTGTGTTTATGTTTATGTTTACACCTATGCCTGCTATTTTGTAAATGTTTGACATACAAATAAATAAGAGAGAGGGGAAGGGGGAAAGAAGGAGAGGGAGGGAAGGAGAGAGATGATAGAATGAATTCAACAGAAAAGAACCCTTCAGCTGTATGGGTTGAGTTGAGTGAGACTCATGTACTTCTTTTTCTATATGTATCTATTCATGTTTTGATACAAAAAATGCTGTGGAATGTATAGAAAGCAGAACACTGGAATATTTGTGATTTCTGCAAATCAGCACTTATGGCATTCCATCACCATCATTCTTTCCCTCCTACTTATCTGTAAGAGAAAGGATTCTTTCATTTGGGACGTTTATAATGATTTTCAAAAAGTTCTACGGGACTATTAAAGATACTTTAATTTTTCTGAATTATCCTTTCCTCAACATGTTTTAAAATATGTTTGAATGTCTTTGATTTCTTTTCCTTTTCTTCCCCTTTTACCTTTCATCTTTTATTTTTTTTAAGGATTCTTAGCTCTGACACTAAGAAGGAAATATTGCAAAGGAGGAGAAAACATACAAAGAAGAAAGGAAGAGAAGAGAAGAATTTGATCATTGTTTTGTCATCTGCGAACTTCAGTAGTTTAGCAGATGGGTTGTTAGAGATGTAGTTATTGTATGAAGGCTGCCCAGAAAGCAATGCACCACATTTTTTTTTCTCAACTTACAGTAATGGTACAAATGGTCTTTCTTTCTTTCTTTCTTTCTTTCTTTCTTTCTTTCTTTCTTTCTTTCTTTCTTTCTTTCTTTCTTTCTTTCTTTCTTTATTTATTTATTTATTTATTTATTTATTTATTTATTTATTTATTTATTTATTTATTTATTTATTTATTTATTTATTTATTTATTTATTTATTTATTTATTTATTTATTTATTTATTTATTTATTTATTTATTTATTTATTTATTTATTTATTAGATTTGTATGCCGCCCCTCTCCGCAGACTCGGGGCGGCTCACAACAAGTGAAAAAACCAATCTACAACAAATCTAAATTACTGTTTAAAAATATTTTAAAGACCCCATATTCTAAACACACATACATACAAACATACCATTCATAAATTGTATCTGCCCGGGGGAGATGTTTCAGTTCCCCCATGCCTGACGACAGAGGTGGGTCTTAAGGAGTTTACGAAAGGCAAGGAGAGTAGGGGCAGTTCTAATCTCCGGGGAGAGTTGATTCCAGAGGGCCAGGGCCGCCACAGAGAAGGCTCTTCCCCTGGGGCCCGCCAACCGACATTGTTTAGTTGACGGGACCCGGAGAAGGCCCACTCTGTGGGACCTAATCGGTCGCTGGGATTCGTGCGGCAGCAGGCGGTCTCGGAGATATTCTGGTCCAGTGCCATGAACGGCTTTAAAAGTCATGACCTATGAAGCCCTTCATGGCATCGGACCAGAATATCTCCGTGACAGTCTTCCGCCGCACGAATCCCAGCGACCGATTAGGTCCCACAGAGTTGGCCTTCTCCGGGTCCCGTCGACCAAACAATGTCGTTTGGCGGGTCCCAGGGGAAGAGCCTTCTCGGTGGCAGCCCCGACCCTCTGGAACCAGCTCCCCCCTGAGATTAGAACAGCCCCCACCCTCCTTGCCTTTCGCAAACTCCTTAAGACCCACCTCTGTCATCACGCATGGTGGAACTGAAATATCTTCCCCAGGCCTATACAGTTTATGTATGGTATGTTGTATGGATGTTTTTTTAAATTATGGGTTTTTAGCTTTCTAATTATTGAATTTGTATTTTACACTGTTTTTCTGTTGCTGTTGTGAGCCGCCCCGAGTCTGCGGAGAGGGGCGGCATACAAATTAAATAAATGAATGAATGAATGAATGAATGAATGAATAAATAAATGAATAAATAAATGATGTGAAACTTTAGATATACAGTGATCCCTCGTTTTTCACGGGGGATGCGTTCCAAGACCACCCATGAAAAACGAATTTCCGTGAAGTAGAGGAAATATATTTTTGTATGTATTTAATGAGTATTTGGACTTTTAAAACCCACCTTTTGCATTAAACAGTCATTCTATAATGTTTCTCAGCTGGAACTACATGTGATATCCTATAAAGTTTCTTTAATACAGTACAGTAGTACTGTAGAAGAATTTTATGAATTTTTAATGGATTTAAAATTTTTAATAGATTTAATGGATTTAAGCCCCCTTTGAAAACCAATGAAATAGCGAATCCGCGAAAGATGAACCTTGAAGTAGCGAGGGATTACTGTACATTACTTGAACTGTCAGGAGTGCGTGTGTAAATTTCTTCCGACAGATAGCATAGCTGCGGCAGTGTTTTGAAATGGCATCTGTAAGTGATGTATGTTACAAGCAGTGTGTCGTCATTGAATTTCTCACTGAGGAGAAAGAAACTGTTGGGAACATTCACAAAAGTTTGTGTACAGTTTATGGAGAATCTGCAGTCGACAGAAGTATGGTTAGTCATGGGAAACATTTTGAGGATGACAAAGAGGTGATTCACACAGTGCAGAAATGGCTTTGTGACCAGAACAAGGAGTTGTACCGACAGGGCATACACAACCTTGTGTTTCGCTGGAGGACGGCCATAGAACAGGATGTAGATTACTTGGAAAAATAGGGAGTGTAGAAGACATATCATTTTTTCTTGTGTGTAAGTTTCATTGTGTTTGATAAATAATTGTTGAAGAAAAAAAATGTGATGCATTACTTTCTGGGTGACCCTCATATATAGAGATGAAGTGGAGAGAGCACGCAGCCTTATGGGCACCCTGTGCTAATTGGATAGGTATCTGATGTAATTCTGCTTAGGGGTCATTCCGTGTCAAGTGGACCAATTTTAAAGATCACCATCTCAGATTTTGATTAAATTTAGCACATACTTTCTTTATGATATAAAACTATGCTGTGCAATTTTTTAGTTCAAGAGACCTCAAGGGAAGGGTTGCAAAATGCTGAGTCAGCAAAAATGACATTTTGGGCCAACTGTAAACGTGGCAGTTTCAGTAGTATGTTGGAGATATTTGGAGAACCTGCACACCTTATAAGACTTGATAAACTGGCAAAACCCCAGGTACCTGGTCCTCTTACTTTTTACATGGTTCATAAATACTCAGGTAACCCTGAGGAAAGAGATAAAGTACCACGTGCTTCAAAGTCACATAGCCCCGCAAAAGGAGGCAAATCACCAGCTGTCTGCAAAGAATATAAATCCTTCCATTCCCCATTATTTATTTATTTATTTATTCATTCATTCATTCATTCATTCATTCATTCATTCATTCATTCATTCATTTCTTTATTGTTAGAGTTGGAAGGGACCATGCGGGTCATCAAGTCCAACCCCCTGCCTAAGCAGGAACCCTATAGCATCCTAGCCAAATGGCAGTCCAATTTCCTCTTAAAAAATTATTTATTTATTTATTTTATTTATTATTTAGATTTGTATGCCGCCCCTCTCCACAGACTCGGGGCGGCTCACAACAAAGTGAAACAATTTACAACAAATCTAAATTACAGTTTAAAAATGCTTTAAAAACCCCATTTTCTAAACAAACATACATACAGACATACCATTCATAAATTGTATATGCCCAGGGGAGATGTCTCAGTTCCCCCATGCCTGACGACAAAGGTGGGTCTTAAGGAGCTTACAAAAGGCAAGGAGAGTAGGGGCAGTTCTAATCTCTGGGGGGAGTTGGTTCCAGAGGGCCGGGGCCACCACAGAGAAGGCTCTTCCCCTGGGGCCCGCCAACCGACATTGTTTAGTTGACGGGACCCGGAGAAGGCCCACTCTGTGGGACCTAATCGGTTGCTGGGATTCGTGCGGCAGCAGGCGGTCTCAGAGATATTCTGGTCCAGTTCCATGAAGGGCATTAAAGGTCATAACCAACACTTTGAATTGTGACCGGAAACTGATCGGCAACCAATGCAGATGTCCAGAGTATTGGAGTTCACAACATCCGCTGGTAGGTTGTTCCACTGGTTGATCGTTCTGACCGTCAGGAAGTTCTTCCTTATTTCCAGGTTGAATCTCTCCTTGGTCAGCTTCCAGACGTTGTTCCTCGTCTGGCCCTCCGGTGCCCTGGAGAATGAAGTGATCCCCTCCTCTGTGTGGCAACCCCTCGTATACCTGTAGACTGCTATCATGCCCTCCTTTTCTCTAGGCTATCCATGCCCAGTTTCCACAGTCTCTCTTCTATCCTGTCAGAGTTTTTTGGATGGGAAGTGAAATGTCTTCAAAAGAAAAAAACAAGGAAGCCCAGTTGCCTCCTAAAAAAAGCACCTTTCGAATAGCCATGACCTGGAGGACTGAGAATCTCCATAGACACCTGAGAAACATGAAAGTCAGTGGAATCCACTCTCCATAACCAGGTTAAAAAAAAACAACTAGCAAATATAAAGTTATGCTTTTTTTAATTAATATTTTTCTCTCCCTTTGCACTTCCATCCAGACAACTGTATCAATGGTACAATGGTTTTTACAATTTCATGGTGTTCTTAGGTTTCCTTTGTGCTTCCATATAATTAGTCCCTTGATGTTCAAATGATAGCTTATTCCAAGCCCGATCACTGACATAATGCTTTGAATAATTGCTGGGTATTAGGCAGGTGCAAAGGGGAATTTATTATTATTTCTAATTGTCTCTTCCTCTTTTGGTTGGTGGTCACCAATATAATTTATGATAATAAACTTCATAATTGAACCGCAATGTGTGAAGCTAATTTTTCTTTATTGTCATGCTTGCATTTCCCAACACTGGCTCTCATAATTTAGCATACAGAAAGGAATAGGAACAAAATGATATGTTGTCATTGGAAATATGAACATTGAGGTCTGACTTTCGCTAATAGGTTTTTCTATTATGGAGGTGATGAGATTAGAAACATAGAAACATAGAAGACTGACGGCAGAAAAAGACCCCATGGTCCATCTAGTCTGCCCTTTTACTATTTCCTGTATTTTATCTTACAATGGATATATGTTTATCCCAGGCATGTTTAAATTCGGTTACTGTGGATTTACCAACCACGTCTGCTGGAAGTTTGTTCCAAGGATCTACTACTCTTTCAGTAAAATAATACTTTCTCATGTTGCCTTTGATCTTTCCCCCAACTAACTTCAGATTGTGTCCCCTTGTTCTTGTGTTCACTTTCCTGTTAAAAACACTTCCCTCATGAACCCTATTTAACCCTTTAACATATTTAAATGTTTCGATCATGTCCCCCCTTTTCCTTCTGTCTTCCAGACTATACAGATTGAGTTCATTTAGTCTTTCCTGATACGTTTTATACTTCAGACCTTCCACCATTCTTGTAGCCCGTCTTTGGACCCGTTCAATTTTGTCAATATCTTTTTGTAGGTGAGGTCTCCAGAACTGAACACAGTACTCCAAATGTGGTCTCACCAGCGCTCTATATAAGGGGATCACAATCTCCCTCTTCCTGCTTGTTATACCTCTAGCTATGCAGCCAAGCATCCTACTTGCCTTTCCTACCGCCCGACCACACTGCTCACCCATTTTGAGACTGTCAGAAATCACTACCCCTAAATCCTTCTCTTCTGAAGTTTTTGCTAACACAGAACTGCCAATGCAATATTCAGATTTAGGATTCCTTTTCCCCAAGTGCATTATTTTACATTTGGAAACATTAAACTGCAGTTTCCATTGCTTTGACCATTTATCTAGTAACGCTAAATCATTTACCATATTACAGACCCCTCCAGGAATATCAACCCAATGTTATAGATTATTTGAATCTTTGAATGGTGAAACTAATCTTTTTATCTACATCTTCTTTCTTTCTTTCTTTCTTTCTTTCTTTCTTCCTTCCTTTGTTTGTTCATTCCTGCGTTCCTTCGTTCCTTTCTTTCTTTCTTCAGTTTCACATGCTTTTATGATTGAAGATCATTTTTCATTGCATCTGAAGACAAAGGAAAAAAAATGTACACACAATAGTGGAAGTATGCCTGAGGAACAAAAATTACCCATACTAGATCTGCAATAAATAATAACAATTGTTTCCTAGTATGTTTTGATTGCTTATTTGTACCTTATGACTATCATTAAGTGTTGTACCTTATGATTCGTGATTAACGTATCTTGTGTTTTTATGTACACTGAAATCATATGCACCAAAGACAAATTCCTTGTGTGTCCAATCACACTTGGCCAATATAAAAAAATCTATTCTATTCTATTCTATTCTATTCTATTCTATTCTATTCTATTCTATTCTTTATTCTATTCTACTTTCTATTTTAATTCTATTCTATTCTATTTTCTATTCTAGTCTACTTTCTATTCTAGTCTACTTTCTATTCTATATTATACGTATACGGTATATTGTATGTATACAATATATGGATCAAATAGGTGTGTATCATCATTTACTGATGAATAAGAAGGAAGAAGGATAAAGGCTAAATTATTATTACAATTGGATTTACTAAGATAACAAAGAGGGGCCTTTGTATCTGTTAGCAATGTCAATTTCTATTCTATTCTATTCTAATTTTTATTCTATTCTATTTTCTCTTCTCTTTTTTTCTTCTCCTTCTGATCTAACAACAAGCTTCCATTGTGATCATACTGTGCTTTCATTTTCATCTAGAGTTCATTAGCTGTAGTTATTTCCACAGTAACCTCTTGAAGACAATCTTTGAAAGTGACAAGTATCAATCAATCAATCAATGAATCAATATCAACTTTATTTGATTAGTCAATCGACCATATCAAAGCGAGGAAAAGGACCACATTGGTCATCATAAAACTGTGACTGGTTAAAATACAATCAAATTGGCTAAAATAGAGGGAATTTGAAAAAATAATAAGCTAAAATGCAGTATAATATGCTAAAATTGAGTAGTAAAACATGAGAATATAACTCTTGCAAAGGATTATATTAAACATATCTAAGATACTGATATAAAATATTCTTAAGTGAGTTCATCTCCTTTGCATGCCATCCCAATATGTTCTATAAAATGTATTCTCATCTGAACAGCCCTGACTATAAACTTAGCAGTTCTAGAAACTACATATATATTTGTACCCTGAAGAAAATATGATAATTGTTTATTACAATCCCAGTGTATGATTTTGTCAAGTAGGGGCTGTAAATACTGAGGTCTTACTGAGGAGTATAGTTTACAATTGAGTAGCACATCTCATATGTCATATATATTCTCTCCTTATCTATATCTATATCTATTCTCTCCTTAGCTCTTATATCATATATACTCCCTCCCTCCCATCTACTTCTCTTCTTTTTACTTTCTATTGTCATATATATTACTTAATGTCTATTCTCTTCCATATGTATTATATATTGGACAAAGAATAAATAAAAAAAATAAATAAATAAAATGTCTTCTAGAGACAAGTATTGACATAGGTGGCAATGAGTAGCATTCATTTTTTTTAAAAATGCATTCATGAACGTTCATGCCCACAAACACACACTTGAACTGACATTTATTTATTTATTTATTTATTTATCTATCTATTTATCTATCTGTTTATCTGTTTGTTTGTTTGTTTGTTTGTTTGTTTGTTTGTCTATCTATCTATCTATCTATCTATCTATCTATCTATCTATCTATCTATCTATTTATTTATTTATTAATTAATGATTTAGATTTGTATGCCGCCCCTCTCCGCAGACATGCCACTCTGGAATCGATTCTTGAATTGTAGGATCCTTGGTGCTTGCTTGTCTTTTTGCACAAGTTTCATTACTCAATTAGCTGACATCATCAGTGCTAGGAGGGAGTAGGTTCTGTAGAAATTCTCAGTCATCCAGGTCATGGCTGTCCCAAAGGTGCTTTTTTAGGAGACTACTGAACTTCTTCCTTCCATTCTCCACTATCCTGTCAGAGTTGAAGAAGCTTCTTGGATGAGGAGTGAAATGACTTCAGAAGGAAAAAAAAATAAGAAAGATCAGTTGCCTCCTGAAAAAAGCACCTTTGGGACCACTATGAACTGGATAACTCATCTGTGCCTCCAGGCTTGGGGGGGATTAACCACCCCCCCCTTTTTTCTCTGACCTCTATATTGATCATGTTCTGTCGAGCTCTCTGGTAGAATCCTCCTGAAAATTCACAGATACAAATGTCAGACACACACATGTTTGAAAATTCAAAACAATGTTCTTTATACCGAAAATTCACTTAAACCAAGCCCTCTTTTGGTATAGCAAAGAGCACTCGTCTCCAAACAAGTCCCTTATCAGTTCTGAGAGCTTGCAGCTGTGAGGCAATTCACAGTCCTTCTTCTTTCACAAAGTGAAACACACTTTGCTCTGGTTTAGTTTCAAAGCGGGGAAAAATCAGCACACAAAGGTCAAAGTCAGTAAGACAGGCACGAAACACAATGATCAGATAATCCTCCACAATGGCCAAACCCACAGGCTGCTATTTATAGCAGCCTCACTAATTACCACAGCCACCCAACCACAGGTGGCCTCATTTTCTTTGATAATAATCTCTCAGTTATTGCTGCCTATGCATCGCTCTCCGCATGCATGGCTGTATCATTAACTTTTGTTCCGAATCCAAGGAGGAACTAGATATTTATTTATTATTTGGATTTGTATGCCGCCCCTCTCCGAAGACTCAAGGCGGCTATATTGATCTCCTTCTGGGCTGTCTGCCACAATCTCCTCCTCCTTGTCACTCATGTCTTCTTGGTCAGAGGAGCCTTCATCAGCAGATTCCACCGGAAGCACAACAGGCCTGCGGCATGTGGATGTCTCCCCCACATCCACAGTCCTTGGGGCAGGAGCTGGGCCAGAGCTAACCACAACAGATCAGCTGGACTGAGTGTGTATGGCTGTGTAGTTAATGGGTTTTTTATATATGTATTTTAATGTAGTTTAAACTTTAATGTTAGATTTGCAATGTATTGTATTGTATTATTGCCCCGAGTCTTCAGAGAGGGGCGGCATACAAATCTAATAAATTATTATTAGTGATAGGAGAACCCAATGGTGTTCGGCAAGTTTGGACAAACTTTACAAAAAATTCAGCCGAACCCGAACAGGGAATCCCACCAAGAGATTCCAGGGACGGAGCTTTGACGTCATGTATACCGGCAGGTTGCTAAGGACACCAAGGTGATCACTTTCTGGATTCCATGGAATCCAGGAAGTGATCACCTTGGCATCCTTAGCAACCTGCTGGTGACGTCAAGGCTCCGGCCCCAGAATCTCTTTGTGGGAGGGATTCCCCAGCTCCTTCAAAGGGAGATCTTCATGTAAAAATAAACATTGTTATTTTTACGAAAAAGGACGCCGCAGCAGTGCTGCAAGCAAGGGGCAGTCCTTTCACGTAAAAATAAACATTCCATGGAATCCAGGAAGTGATCACCTTGGCGTTCTTAGCAACCTGCTGGTGACGTCAAAGCTCCGAATGCCGAACGTGACCCCGAAGTTTGCCTGAAGTTTCAAACAAAATTGTGTTCGTGTTCGGCATACCGAACACCGCAAAATTCGGTACGGACCTGAATTGTGCGGGTTTGGTTCGCCCATCACTAATTATTATTAAATTATTATTATTACTGTCTTGTTGTAAGCTTCCCCAAGTCTTCGGAGAGGGGCGGCATACAAATCTAATAAATTCAATTCAATTCAACAACTGAGAATCGCTACAGAATTTTTAGCTATATAATTTGGGATGAACAGCCTTGGAATGGTATGGGAGTAGGAATAGATTTCCGGGGGGGGGGGGGAATGCACATGACAGGAAACAGTTCCCATCCATTGTTTCTGGTCCTGCCCTCTGGTGCTTTGGAAAATAAATTGACACCCTCTTCTTTGTGGCTCAAATACTGGAAAGTGCTCTCATGTCCCCCTTCGTCCTTCTTTTCTCTAGACTAGCCACATCCAAATCCGGCAACCATTCTATTCTCCAAAGCATCAGAACGCAGGACAAGAAGCAATAGATGGAAACTAATAAAGGAGAGAAGCAATCTAGAACCAAAGAGAAATCTCCTAACAGTGGGAACAATATAACAAGAAGAAGAAGGAGAAGGAGAAGGAGAAGGAGAAGAAGAAGAAGAAGAAAAACAGAAGAAGAAGAAGAAGAAGAAGAAGAAGAAGAAGAAGAAGAAGACAAGAACAAGAAGAACAAGAAGAACAAGAAGAACAAGAAGAACAAGAAGAACAAGAAGAACAAGAAGAACAAGAAGAACAAGAAGAACAAGAAGAACAAGAAGAACAAGAAGAACAAGAAGAACAAGAAGAACAAGAAGAACAAGAAGAACAAGAAGAACAAGAAGAACAAGAAGAACAAGAAGAACAAGAAGAACAAGAAGAACAAGAAGAACAAGAAGAACAAGAAACAACAACAACAGGAATCCCCTGGAACATGCAGGTCACTATAACAGGCACTATATAGAGTAGAAGATATATGTTTAGCATACCCATCCCTAAGCTGACACTCAAAACAAACAAACAAACAAACAATGAACACTCCTAATCCTTAGATCACATGGACAGACTCAACCAGAGTTTCAGCCAGGAAATGTTGAACACCCTAGTGCAAAATCAATCCCCAAATGCTAGGTGTGTAGTGCTCAAAGAAGTGAGATTATATGAACGCCTACACTAGCTGTTATTATACAGTAGGAAATGATTTTAACATATATTTAAATTTATTTTGTGAGCAGCTGCTTCTTGGTTGCATTGTGCATGCATTCAAATATTTCAGAACATTTGTTCTTTCTCCCTCCCCTTCTTCCCCAGCCTTCAGGCTCTATCAATGTGAAATTCATTACTTAGGCAAAATATTTGACACTATTTCTTTCATTCAGTTCTGGGCTTTCTTAAAGTGTGGTGACATCTCTTCAAAACATTTCACCACTGATAGCATTCAATGTGGAACAACTGACAAGCCTTGTTAGAACTGTTTTGAAAGAAAAATACAAGGAGGAGGAGGAGGAGGAGGAAGGAAGGAAGGAAGGAAGGAAGGAAGGAAGAAGAATAGAATAGAATAGAATAGAATAGAATAGAATAGAATTCTTTATTGTCCAAGTGTGATTAGACACACAAGGAATTTATCTGTGGTCCATATGCTGTCAGTGTACAGTATCATGAGATACAACACTTAATGATTGTCATAATATTTAAATAACCAGTCAGGAAACAATCAATAGTAATATAAATTGTAAGGATACAAACAGCAAATTACATAAGTGGGAGGAAATGGGTGATAGGAACAATGAGTAGACTAATAGTAATAATAATGCAGCTTTAGTGAGTAGTTTGCCAGAGGAAGGAGGAAGAAAAGGAAGAGGAAGAGGAGGAGGAGGAAGAAGAAGAAGAAGGGGAGGGGAGGGGAAGGGGAAGGGGAAGAAGAAGAAGAAGAAGAAGAAGAAGAAGAAGAAGAAGAAGAAGAAGAAGAAGAAGAAGAAGAACTATTCTTGTGCATGCTTTTGACAAATAGATCGATCAATCAATCAATCAATAAGAAGAAGAATCTGGTGTCTACTGGACAATAAGGAGAGGGTGACAATGATTCATAACTGGCCACATATCATTTTTGCCAACTATGTCCAAGACCCAGTAGGTCAAATAATTGAAGATGGAAGAACAAACTGGAGTAACACTCTCCTGCAAGTGGGGCCTATAAACATCCATGATTCCTTGGATTGGAATTCTAGTTGCAGGGTATGTGGATGGAACAGTAGAGAAAGCCTGAGCATACTTTCCAGTGATGTCGCTGTGTCCTCACAGTTACTCCCTTATATTGGTGGATAAAGTGGAAGGGAAGCCCACATCACTGGGAAGGAGAAAAATTCAGCACAACCAGGAATACCAGATATTTTTTGTAGGATTACATTAATAGACTCATACAAGATTGGAAGTCTGAACAGAATAATAGATTGCTATCTATTATTGGAGTTGGGAGTGACCTTGGGAATCTTCTAATCCAGCCCCTTGCTCAAGCAGGAGGACCCAGTGATGGTGAACCTTTTTTTCCTTGGGTGCCAAACGAACATGGGCTACTACGCATGAGTGAATGCTCACACCCATAATTCAATGCCTGGGGAAGGCAAAAACAGGTTTCCCTGCCTCTCGGAGGTCTTCTGGAGGCTGGAAATGCCCTGTTTCCCAACTTCTGGTGGGCCAAGTAGGTCCGTGTTTCACCCTCCCGAGGCTCCAAAGGCTTCCCTGGAGCCAGGGAGGGTAAAAACACCCTCTACCATCCCCTGGAGGCTCTCTGGAAGCCAAAATTGCCGTCCCAGAGGCTCTGTGTGAGCCAAAAATCAGCTGGCCAGCACACACATGCATGTTGGAGATGAGCTAAGGCAATGGCTCATGTGCGAGCAGGTATGGCTCTGCATGCCACTTGTGGCATCCATGACATAGATTTGCCATCACTGAATTATACCCAGTGGTGGGACCCTACCCCGACCCCTACCCCTACCCCGACCCGTACACCTACCCCTACACCTAACCCTACCCCTACCCCGACACCTACACCAACACCTACACCTACACCTAATCCTACCCCTGCCCCTACCCCTATCCCTACCCTACCCCTTTCCCTTCCCCTACATCGATATCTACAGCTACCCCTAATCCTACCCCTACCCTACCCCTACCCCTACCCCTTTCCCTACCCCTACACCGATATCTACAGCTACACCTAATCCTACCCCTACCCCTACCCTACCCCTACCACTACTCTTACCCCAACACCTAACCCTAACCCTAACCCTAACCCTACCCCTAACTGTATGCAGCTCTGTGGCTCTTGCATGCAAGTGCCTGTTCATGGACCTTTTTGCTTCTTCCACCTGTGGAAGAAGTGAAATATTGCAAGGGGACACACATGTGGGCAATATTTCTGTGAAGTTTTTTTTCTGCACAATCGGAGTGCACATGTGCAGTGTAAAAAACAAGATGGCGGCACTGTAGGCGCCACCGAGAGAGCTGGTTTGGTGGCATGTCTTGCCAGCCGTCACTGCCAGTTCAATGAACAGGGGGAAAATCACCCTAATGATTCTATAGAACTGGTTTCAACCATCAGGAGCCCACCTCTGGTGTGTGCATTTTATGTAAGCAAAGCACCTGTATTTCTCCACCAGAAAATCCAAATGCTGGTCACATTAAAGCTTTAACAAGATAAACACTTAAGCTGCATGGATATTTACTGTTTCTTTTAAAGCGGCAACATTTCCCTTGACTCTTATTTCTTCCATATCCTATTCCCTCCAGGTTCGGCTTCTCTCTTTTTCAATTAAATGGATAATTCCACCCACTTAAGAGTGCATATGCTAAAGTGATTGGTGGCATCTGCAAAAAAAGTCAAGTCTTGCCTCCCTCCAGAAAACTACATGAAAAATAAATATTTCCTGTGATTTGTTTTCAAAATGGTCTTCATATTTTTAGAGAAATACAGAACAGCAAACAATATGATACAGTTTGTTTATTTATTTGTTTGTTTGTTTGCTTGCTTGCTTGCTTTCACTCCAAAAGGACAATGTAGTACAGTACAATACAGTACAATAGAACACAACACAACATAACACAACATAATACAATACATCAAGATTAGGGCCCTACCTGACGTAATATTCTATGTAATGACATTAACAAGGTAAAACTGCTTAGTCACGGTGAATCTACATATTGTAATGCAACCTGATTGTTGTTGTTTTTTTAAATAATTTTTTAAATTAAATTTTATCACAACAAACAAACAAAAAACTTAAGAAAAAGTGCCCAGCACCAATAACCCCTCCACCATTTAGGGGGTTCAGTTATTTACAGTAAATTTCAATTTCTTCCTTAGCTCCGGTTTACATTTCTTTACATACAAAGAGTGATTGGAGTTTATTTTTCACATTGTCGTCATATATTCTACGTAAGATATGATCTTTCACCTTATTCCATCGTGCCATCAGCTTCTCCAATTTATTTTCATCCCAGTTAATTAATCTTGATTCCGTAATTTCGAAGTGAATGTGGTCCACCATGTACCAGTACCAATTCTGGATTGTCCATTTATTACTGTCCTTCTACCCTAATACCACTACTGCTTGTGCACTTTCCAAAGCTGCTGTTTTGATTTCTCTAAATTCTCGTAATTCCCCATGTTTAACTAGTGTTGCTAATTCTTTCGTGATTATCCAATTAATGTTTAGCATATTGTTAATTTCATTCTGTACTTCCTTCCAAAATGCAACCTGATTGGTTGACAAATGTATATGCCATGATACACCTTTGCATAGGTGTGGCTTAGAGATATTGTGGCTTGTAGATAAGTGTGGTTTAGTTTGTATTAGTGTGGCTTGTGGTGGCTGAAAAATATTGTGGCCGAAGATTTGTAGCTGAGTATTGTAACTGAGAATAGTAGATAGAGATATGTGAGTATTATGCATAGTATCCAATAAAAAGATAGCTACAAAACGCTACTCCAACATACAATACATAATATTATGTTGCATTGTTATACTCTGTGTTATATTGTGTTAAATGGAAATGGGCTGGACACATAGCATGGATGACTGATGTCCAGTGGACCAAGGCAGTCACAGAATGGATGCCACTTGATAAAAAGTGTCCATCAAAGAGAGCTAAATAAATTATTATTATTATTATTATTATTAAAACAAGATGGAGCAATGACATCAGCAAGTATGGCAGGCCCAACTGTCAAAAGAAAGCTCAGGACTGTATTGGATGGCAACATGTGGAAGTGGCCTTTGCCCTGCAGTGGATAGACAATAATGGCTAAAATGAGGTATAATAATAATAATAATTTATTAGATTTGTATGCCGCCCCTCTCTGCAGACTCAGGGCGTCTCATAACAATAATAAAACAATTTACATATTGTTATATTATGCTATGCTATGCTATGCTATGCTATGCTATGCTATGCTATGCTATGCTATGTGATGCGATGCGATGCAATGCTGTTATGGTTATGGTATGGTATGGTATGATATGCCATTGTATGTTATAATATGTTGTGTTGTGTTGCATTATGTTATGTTACGTTATGTTACGTTACGGTATGGTACGTTATGGTATGGTATGTTATGGTACATTATGTTATCTTACGTTATGTTTGCTATGTTGTTTTGTTACATTATGCTATGTTTGGTTATGTTATGTTATGTTACGTTACGTTATGTTATGTTATGTTTGGTTATGTTATGTTTGGTTACGTTTGGCTATGTTTGGTTATGGGATGGGATGGGATTGTCCCTGGACTTTTCTTGACTCGTGAACTCTCCTGTGCTGTAGATTTAAGTTTGCCTGGTGAACTTCAAACATGGATTTACAGGCGGCTCTTATGTATAAGTTGGGTTGACAATATCAGATATGAGGAGGTGATAAGCTGCCTGGGAAATCCGAAGGAAATTATAAAAAACATTAAAAAGTGAAAGTTAGAACATTTTGGACATGTGATGCCACACCTGGAAAAAGGCCGGCATGCTTCACTTAATCCTCCTGGGAAAGATTGAATGCAAATGTGATTGGTGTAGAAGTAGATGTAGCTGCAAGAGCAATCATGGGCTTTCCCAAATGTGCCCATGTTACACCAACACTCCGCAGTCTGCATTGGTTGCCGATCAGTTTCCGGTCACAATTCAAAGTGTTGGTTATGACCTATAAAGCCCTTCATGGAACCAGACCACATTGTCTCAGGGACCGCCTTCTGCTGCACGAATCCCAGCGACCGGTTAGGTCCCACAGAGTGGGCCTTCTCCGGGTCCCATCAACTAAACAATGCCGCTTGGCGGGACCCAGGGGAAGAGCCTTCTCTGTGGTGGCTCCGGCCCTCTGGAACCAACTCCCCCCAGAGATTAGAATTGCCCCCACCCTCCTTGCCTTTCATAAGCTACTTAAAACCCACTTCTGCCACCAGGCATGGGGGAATTGAGATCCTGTATGGTATGTCTGTATGTATGTTTGGTTTTTTTACATTAATGGGTTTTTTAATCATTTTTAGTATTTATTGGATTATTATTGTACATTGTTTTATTACTGTTGTTAGCCACCCCAAGTCTCTGGAGAGGGGCGGCATACAAATCAAATAAATAAATAAATAAATAAATAAATGAATGAATGAATGAATGAATGAATGAACGAACAAACAAACAAACAAACAATAAATAAATAAATAAAATAAATAAATAAGAACCTCATGGCTTCAAAATCTAAGGGACTGGTTTGGACAAAACTCAACAGCACTTTTTAAACCATGCCCACAATGTGGTAGTAAAACTTTTTGCAGCCCTTCACTGGGAGTAAAA
Organism: Erythrolamprus reginae; assembly: GCF_031021105.1. Lineage (NCBI taxonomy): Eukaryota > Metazoa > Chordata > Lepidosauria > Squamata > Dipsadidae > Erythrolamprus > Erythrolamprus reginae. The sequence continues at coordinate 249,724,828 of NC_091952.1, forward strand.
TAGATTTTTCCTCTACATTTCATCCCAACTGATTTGCATTCAAGGCAGAAAGAAATGTATCCAAATGGGTTGATATTTCTAGGATAAACCGAATGCTTCAATTATTGACCGGGTGGGTCCAAGGTTTGGCAAGCTATTTGACTCCTTGCTTAATGATATTTATTTATTTATTTATTTATTATTTGGATTTGTATGCCGCCCCTCTCCGAAGACTCGGGGCGGCTCACAACAAGTGAAAAACAATCCAATACATAATCCAATTAATTAAAATATTAAAAGTTTTTTAAAAAAACCTATACTAACATACACACACACAAGCATACCATGTATAAATTCAGCGGGCCCAGGGGAAGATGTTTAGTTTCCCCATGCCTGACGGCAAAGGTGGGTTTTGAGAAGTTTATGGCAGGCAGGAAGAGTAGGGGCAGTTCTGATCTCCGGGGGGAGTTGGTTCCAGAGAGTCGGTGCCGCCACAGAGAAGGCTCTCCCCCTGGGGCCCGCCAACCGACATTGTTTAGTTGACGGGACCCGGAGGAGGCCCACTCTGTGGGACCTAACCGGTCGCTGGGATTCGTGCGGCAGAAGGCGGTCTCGGAGATAGCTGGAGTTTAGCAATGTGTCAGTGAAATATGAAGCTCCTAAAAATGTTGATCTGAGATCTCCTTCTCAGCAATATTTCTTCTTCTAAGGAGTATGAAGCCTCAACACTGTTTAGTTAAAATAGGCACTGGAATGACAGCTCATTTCAGGGGAAAACTTTTTTAAACTGGGAGGAAAAAATCTGGCTCCTACTAAGATTAAGGAATCTCCAACACTTCTATTCTTTTCTTTTTTCCTTATTTATTATTTATTATTATTTATTTAATTTACTTAATTTATTAGATTTGTATGCCACCCCTACGAGCACCTACGAGCCACGACGGCAAGCGCTAATTAGCATTCTGTCTAGTAGCCTAACGCTGGATGGAACCCTATGATGGAGTGAGGCTTGCAAGGGAATAACATTTCCAACTCAAAAAGTTTCTGCTCAGGAGAACCTTCTGAGAAATGTCAAAGGGACATGGGGAGGGGAATGTCAAGCTGTATTTATTTGTGCATGTCCAATTTTTGAAAATAGCATCTCCTCAGGTGCATTTCATGATATGCAAAACAGAAGTGTCTGCTTGGTTTATCTTAACCATGTAATATAAGCCTGATGAAGCAAGGACCATATCCTCAAGATTTTCAGGTGAAAATAGCAGTAGCAATAGGATAGCCGCCCCGAGTCTGGGGAGAGGGGCGGCATACAAATCTAATAAATAAATAAATAGATGGATGGAGGGAGGGAGGGAGGGAGGGATGGAGGGAGGGAGGAATGGATGGATAGATAGATGGATGGATGGATGGATAGATAGATAGATAGATAGATAGATAGATAGATAGATAGATAGAGACAGACAGACAGACAGACAGACAGACAGACAGACAGACAGACAGACAGACAGATAGATAGATAGACAGATACACAGACAGACTAATAGATAGAGATAGATTGATATATCTTTATCTCTATCTCTATCTAGATATAGATATAGTGATCGAGATAGAGATAGAGATTAGATAGACAGATAGATAGATAGATAGATAGATAGATAGATAGATAGATAGATAGATAGATAGATATAGATAGATAGATAGATGGGATAGGGATAGGGATAGGGATAGGGATAGGGATAGGGATTAGATATGGATATGGAGATAGATATAGATAGATATAGATGGAGATGGAGATAGAGTTAGAGATGGAGATAGAGTTAGCGATAGAGATAGAGATAAAGATAGAGATAAAGATAGAGATAGATAGATCGAGATAGAGATAGAGATAAAGATAGAGATAGATAGATCGAGATAGAGATAGAGATATAGAGATATCGATATATAGATATAGATAGCCATAGATGGAGATGGAGATGGAGATGGAGATGGAGGTGGAGGTGGAGGTGGAGGTGGAGGTGGAGATAGAGATAGAGATAGAGATAGAGATAGATGAAACATGACATAATTACTGTTTTTCTCCAAAGCATCATTCTCTGGTGAAAATGCAGGGATGGCATATATTTTCCTTTATTGTGTGTGTGTGTGTGTGTGTGTGTGTGTGTGTGTTTGTGCCTGTGTGTTTGAGAGAGAGAGAGAGAGAGAGAGAGAGGGAGACAGAGTCAGAGAGAAAGAAAGACACACACAAAGAGAGAGAGATAGAGAGAGAGAGACAGACAGAATGAGTGAAGGACAGAGAAAAAGACAGAGAGAGATAAAGAGACAGAGATAGATAAAGACAGAAAGACAGTGAATGAGAGAGACAGAGACAGAGACAGAGAGAGAGAGAGAGGAGACAGACAGAGAGACAGGCAGAGACACAGAGACAGTAAGAGACACAGAGAGAGGCAGAAAGAGACAGAGAGACAAAAACAGAGAGAGGCAGAAAAAGAGAGAGAAGCAGAGACACACACAAAGAGACAGAGACAGAGAGAGACAGAAGGGCACAGAGAGAGGCAGAGAGAGACAGAGAGAGAGAGAAAGAGACAGATAGAGAGAAAGAGACAGATAGAGAGAAAGAAAGAGACAGACAGATAGAGACACTGAGAGCAACAGAAAGAGAGGGTGGAGAAGGGAGAAGGAAGTATGAGAGGTAATATTTATAGAACCAAGATTTATATTTGCCACTTGTTTCATCTTACAGAGCAAAAGATGATGTTATTCCTTCTGAATGTCACCACAGTCTTCCTACTCCACAATTTAGGAAAGAAAGCATGGGACATATTGCTAGCTGAGCTTTTGAATGACTATCATTAAGGCTGAGGAACCTGAAAGGGGATTTTTCTTTCTTTCTTTCTTTCTTTCTCTCTATACAGCAATGGCAATAAATTTCAGATAGCAACTCCTCCATAGTAGAGCTGAATACACACAGAGAGAGAGAGAGAAAGAGAGAGAGAGGCAGAGAGACAGAGAGAGACATTGAGACACACACAGAGAGAGACAAAGACAGAAAGACAGAGACAGAGAGAGAGAGTCAGAGAGACAGAGACAGAGATAGAGAGACAGAGACAGAGAGACAGAGAGACAGAGAGACAGAGAGACAGAGAGACAGAGAGACAGACAGAGAAAGACAGAGACAGACAGAGACAGAAAGACAGAGAGAGACAGAGACAGAGACACAGAAATAAAGAGACAAAGAGACAAAGAAACACAGAGACACACACAGAGAGATGTAACCTAGTCATTGCTAGGTCTAAAGTTTTCAATGTTGGAACACAATCATGTCCTTGATAGAATATGTAGGTTGGAGGAACACCATTTTAATGAAAAGAAGGACTAGGGGGGACATGACAGAAGTGTTCCAATATCTCAGGGGCTACCACAAAGGAGTGGGAGTCAAACTATTCTCCAAAGCACCTGGGGGAAGAACAAGAAGCAATGGGTGGAAACTAATCAAAGAGAGATCTAACCTAGAACTAAGGAGAAATTTCCTGACTGTGAGAACAATTAACCACTGGAAACAACTCACCACTAGAAGTTGTGGGTGCTCCAACATTGGGCATTTCTAGGAAAAGATTGGACAATCATTGTATGAAATGATATACGGTTTCCTGCCTGAGCAAGGGATTGGATTAGAAAGTATTCTTTTGTTATTCTATTATTTTAGGCACTCTGAAAATAACTTCAGAACTGCCGACGTGTCCTTCAAGAAAATCAGCAATGAGTTGCACAAAGTTAAGAAAAGTCAATCTGAGTATTGTATTGGCAGTTCTGTGTTAGCAAAAAATTCAGAAGAGAAGGATTGAGGAGTAGTGATATCTGACAGTCTCAAAATGGGTGAACAGTGCAGTCAGGCAGTAGGGAAAGCAAGTAGGATGCTTGGCTGCATAGCTAGAGGTATAACAAGCAGAAAGAGGGAGATTATGATCCTGCTGTATAAAGTGCTGGTGAGACCACATTTGGAATACAGTACTGTGTTCAGTTCTGGAGACCTCACCTACAAAAAGATATTGACAAAATTGAACGGGTCCAAAGACGGGCTACAAGAATGGTGGAAGGTCTTAAGCGTAAAACGTATCAGGAAAGACTTAATGAACTCAATCTGTATAGTCTGGAGGACAGAAGGAAAAGGGGGGACATGATCGAAACATTTAAATATGTTAAAGGGTTAAATAAGGTCCAGGAGGGAAGTGTTTTTAATAGGAAAGTGAACACAAGAACAAGGGGACACAATCTGAAGTTAGTTGGGGGAAAGATCAAAAGCAACATGAGAAAATATTATTTTACTGAAACTTCCAGCAGACGTGGTAGATAAATCCACAGTAACTGAATGTAAACATGCCTGGGATAAACATATATCCATCCTATGATAAAATACAGAAAATAGTATAAGGGCAGACTAAATTGACCATGAGGTCCTTTTCTGCCATCAGTCTTCTATGTTTCTATGTTTTTATGTTTCTAAAAGAATAAATAAGGCCACGCTGTGTAAGAACACAACCTTTGCAGAATTACATTCTATTCTGAGAAAAAGAAGAAGAAGAAAAAATATGTGCTGCCTTTCTGCAATTTACATAATGGCACTGCCATCTCATAAATATGCCCCTCTCTTTCTCCCACGAGGCAACAATGGCACCTGATTGTATGTTGATTTATGGGAACCTTATGCAGAAACATACTCTGGAATACTAGCTGAATAATAGTCTGTACAATTATTAGGCTTCTGGTTTTTACAACCTTTGGAAGAGATTGATTTCTGGTCATTCCCATCTCTGCTGGGTTTTAAGGGCGAGCCATGATGTAAACAGACTCTGCTATTTATCTGTGTGCCAAGCTGCATCCTTGAACTGAATAATTCTAAACCACCAAGGAAGCCGACAGTGTTTTGCTTAGTAAATCACTTAACAGGGAGACCACACGGTTAAGTGTGCCCTGGTTAAACAACATTTATTATCGGGTAAATATAGACAAGACTTCCCAAGAGAAAGTCTAATTGTCTGTAAGAGTAACATGCTGTCAAGAGGCATTGAAACAGAGATTGGGTAGGGAGTGATGGCGTGTTTAGGGGTACAGTGGAACAATGTCTTCTAGAAGATTGTCTTGCCTTTACCACTGACATTCAGGAATTCTCATTGCTCACAGTCACTCATGCCCTCATCACCTCGAGGTTCGACTACTGTAATGCTCTCTACATGGGGCTACCTTTGAAAAGTGTTCGGAAACTTCAGATGGTGCAGAATGCAGCTGCGAGAGCAGTCATGGGCTTACCTAGGTATGCCCATGTTTCACCATCACTCCGCAGTCTGCATTGGCTGCCGATCAGTTTCCGGTCACAATTCAAAGTGTTGGTTATGACCTTTAAAGCCCTTCATGGCATCGGACCAGAATATCTCCGAGACCGCCTTCTGCCGCATGAATCCCAGCGACCGATTAGGTCCCACAGAGTGGGCCTCCTCTGGGTCCCGTCAACTAAACAATGTCGGTTGGTGGGCCCCAGGGGAAGAGCCTTCTCTGTGGTGGCACCGGCTCTCTGGAACCAACTCCCCCCAGAGATCAGAACTGCCCCTACTCTTCCTGCCTTCCGTAAACTCCTCAAAACCCACCTTTGCCGTCAGGCATGGGGAAATTAAACATCTCCCCCTGGGCACGTTTAATTTATACATGGTATGCTTGTGTGTGTGTCTGTTAGTATATGGGTTTTTTTAAATCTTTAAATATTTTAATTAATTGGATTATTTATGATTTGTTTTCACTTGTTGTGAGCCGCCCCGAGTCTTCGGAGAGGGGCGGCATACAAATCCAAATAATAAATAAATAAATAAATAAATAAATAAATAAATAAATTCATCCAGTTCCTTGTGGCTTTTGCAATGGAATTTTGTCATGTCTCCTTTTCTGAAGCAATAGAGTTGGACCCTTGCCAAGGAAAACCCCGCAGCTGAAATGAAAGCTAAGTTCAATCAAGGAACATAGAAACATAGAAGTCTGACGGCAACATACTAGTTTGCAGGTACCACCCCTCCCCTTTTTCTTCTTTCTCCTCTCTATCTTCTTCTTTTCTTTCCATTCTCTTTCCTTTTCTATCCCACCTCCAACCACCACTTCTTTCCACGCTATTCTTGGACCATGAAATACTACAGCTATAAGATTATCCAAATAAGAATATTGAATACAAAATACATATATATAGACAAATATTTGGAATGTATATACAATTATATATATAAGTTGCTGTATAAAAATACTGTTTACCCCAACCCCCTCCCACTTCTCTTTTTTGTATTCCCATTCCCCCTTTTCCCTGTTTTCATTTTTTGATAATCTAATAAAGTATATTAAAAAAAAGAAGAAGTCTGATGGCAGAAAAAGACCTCATGGTCCATCTAGTCTGCCCTTATACTATTTTCTGTATTTTATCTTAGGATGGATATATGTTTATCCCAGGCATGTTTAACAACCCTGCTGTTCTGTTCGGGTCGTATGTGACCCGAAGCCAAGTTTGAGTCCCTGTAAAAAATTTTCCCTGCATATCTGAAACTTGAAATTTCATGACTTTTCATCATTTCAGGGGTTCTCTCTATGAGAATTTTTTTGGGGGGGTGGGGGGCTTAGTTTTTGCTGAGCAAAAAAAGTTCCTAATGTTATGTTCGGGTCACATACGACCCGGACCGAAAACACTTCATTTGAAGTGCTTATGTTTGGTCAATTTGAAAACTTTTTTCACTTGGAAAGTAGTCTGAACATTTCTGCACACAATGATATGAAAATTGAAATGAAAAAATTAATCCTTATTGGTTTATTTTGCACATAAATGTGCCCCCCCCGTTTTTGTGATTTTTTTTTAATTTATGGATAGTTTTGCTTGCAAAATCCATTCTATTTTACTGGAGTTGGTGTGGGATTGGTAGCTTGAACATTTCTGAATATAAGAAAAATATAAAGGAACTGAAAAAAATGATTCTTACTGGTTTTTTAACATCAGAAATAAGGCCTCCCCCCCCCCCCCCTCGGCTGCTTGCAATCATTTTCACTTTTTATTTTTTTATGCTCCAAATCCGAAATATTCTTTAAAATCTTAGGCATTCATTTACTCAATTTAACAATGCTGGTCATCAAAAAATATTTTTGGGGTGGTGGCTAATTGTTTTCTGGGCAAAAAAAAATCATAACTTCAAATCTGTTTCTGTTCGTATATGACAGGACCAAAAATATTTTTTTTAGGTACTTGAATTTAATCTTTTTGAAAACTTTTTCAACTGGAAAACTAGTTTGAACATTTATGAACATAATGATATGAAAATTGAACTGGAAAAATTGAGACTTATATTTTTATTTTGATCAAAAAGCCCCTCCCCCCATCCTTTCTGAATTTCGTGTCAATTTATATTTTTTAAGGCTACAAATCCCTAAGGAATTTTCCCCCAAAAGGTTTTATATACTAAATTGAACATTTCTGAACATGAGAAAAATATAAATGAACTGAAAAAAATGGTTCTTATTGGTTTATTTTTGCCACAAAAGGGCCACCCCCCCTCGGCCTTGCTGTGTGCCATTATTGTCACTGTTTATACATATTTGTCTAGAAATATTTGGAATATCCTTTTGAAAATCAACCACATTGTAGCCAGAGAACTAATTTTATGAAACAAATCCATTTTACTAAAAAAAAGTATGTAAGTTTGAAATTAACAGCATAATTTTTATATAAATTGAAATAAATTTATATGCAAAATAAACCAATATGCATCAATTTTTCCAGTTCAATTTTCATATCATTATGTTCAGAAATGTTCAAGCTACAAATCCCACACCAACTTTAGCAAAATAGAATGCATTCTGCTAGCAAAACTATCCATAAAGTAAAGACTATTTCACAAAAACGGGGGGGAGGCACATTTATGTGCAAAATAAACCAATAAGGATTAATTTTTTCAGTTCAATTTTCATATCATTGTGTGCAGTAATGTTCAAGCTACCAATCCCACACCAACTTTAGTAAAATAGAATGCATTTTGCAAGCAAAACTATCCATAAATTGAAAAAAAATCACAAAAACGGGGGGGGCGGCACATTTATGTGCAAAATAAACCAATAAGGATTAATTTTTTCATTTCAATTTTCATATCATTGTGTGCAGAAATGTTCAGACTACTTTGACTACTTTCCAAGTGAAAAAAGTTTTCAAATTGACCAAACATAAGCACTTCAAATGAAGAGTTTTCGGTCCGGGTCGTATGTGACCCGAACATAAGATTTGTAACTTTTTTCGAACAGAACAGCAGGGTTAAATTCGGTTACTGTATCCATCCTAAGATAAAACACAGGAAATAGTATAAGGGCAGACTAGATGGACCATGAGGTCTTTTTCTGCCGTCAGTCTTCTATGTTTCTATGTTTCTATTTATCTACCACGTCTGCTGGAAGTTTGTTCCAAGGATCTACTACTCTTTCAGTAAAATAATATTTTCTCACGTTGCTTTTGATCTTTCCCCCAACTAACTTCAGATTGTGTCCCCTTGTTCTTGTGTTCACTTTCCTATTAAAAACACTTCCCTCCTGAACCTTATTTAACCCTTTAACATATTTAAATGTTTCGATCATGTCCCCCCTTTTCCTTCTGTCCTCCAGACTATACAGATTGAGTTCATGAAGTCTTTCCTGATACGTTTTATGCTTAAGACCTTCCACCATTCTTGTAGCCCGTCTTTGGACCCGTTCAATTTTGTCAATATCTTTTTGTAGGTGAGGTCTCCAGAACTGAACACAGTATTCCAAATGGGGTCTCACCCAGCACTCTATATAGCGGGATCATAATCTCCTTCTTCCTGCTTGTTATACCTCTAGCTATGCAGCCAAGCATCCTGCTTGCTTTCCCTACCACCTGACTGCACTGTTCACCCATTTTGAGACTGTCTGAAATCACTACCCCTAAATCCTTTTCTTCTGAAGTTTTTGCTAACACAGAACTGCCAATACAATACTCAGATTGAGGATTCCTTTTCCCCAAGTGCATTATTTTACATTTGGAAACATTACACTGCAGTTTCCATTGCTTTGACCATTTATCTAGTAAAGCTCAATCATTTACCATATTACAGACGCCTCCAGGAATATCAACCCTATTGCACACTTTAGAGTCATCGGCAAATAGGCAAACCTTCCCTACCAAACCTTCCCCTATATCACTCACAAACATATTAAAAAGAATAGGACCCAGAACAGACCCTTGTGGCACACTGCTTGTAACCTGTCCCTGCTCAGAATACTCACCATTAAAAATAACTCTCTGGTGTCTATGCTTCAGCCAGCTGCAAATCCATTGAACTATCCAGGGATTAAGTCCAATCTTCACTAATTTATCTATCAGCTCTTTATGTGGAACCGTATCAAAGGCTTTGCTGAAGTCCAGGTAGGCAATATCCACAGCATCACCTTGATCCAACACCTTTGTGACATAGTCAAAGAAATCAAAGTCTCCATCTTTTTTATTTGGACATCTCTCTGAGATTGTCCCCTACAGAATTCTATCCTAGAATTTACCGACATAATAAAATTTGGAATTAGATGACTAACAAGCAATTGCTAGAATGTACAATGATGGGTCTAGGTGATTGTCAATGCTTCTCAGAGGAAGGGGTCCTTTAGAGCTCCCTGCAAAGAGGCAATTGTGCAACCCCTCCTCAAGAAGCCTTTGCTGGACCCAGCTGTTCTAAACAACTATCGCCCCTGTCTCCAACCTTCCCTTTATAGGGAAGGTTATTGAGAAGGTGGTGTTGCCCCAGCTCCAATGCTCCTTGGATGAAGCCAATTATCTGAGGTCTTGGAAGTCTGGTTTCAGACCTGGCTACAGCACTGAAACTGCTTTGGTCATGCTGATGGATGATCTCTGATGGGCCTGGAATATCACCTCAAGATTTGACTACTGCAATGCTCTCTACATGGTGCTTCTTGACCTCTCAGCTGCTTTTGATACTATCAATTTCGATACTATCCTTCTGCGCCAACTGGAGGGGTTGGGGAGTCTGAGGCACCATTTTATGGTGGTTTGCCTCCTACCTCTCTGGTCGGTCACAATCGGTGTTGGTAGGTGGCCAGAGATTGACACCTAGGTCCCTCTTCTGTGGGGTTCCTCAGGAGTCAGTCCTCTCACCCCTGCTGTTAAATATCTACATGAAACTGCTGGATGAGATCATCCAACAGCACAGGGTGAGTTATCATCAGTATACTGATGATACTCAACTATACATCTCCACCCCGTATCAATTCAATGAAGCAGTGGAAGTGATGTGCTGGTGTTTGGAGGCTGTGAGTGTTTCGATGGGCATAGGCTTAGACTCAACCTTGACAAGGACAATCCCACCTGTCCATCCATTACGCTGGGGGGAGGACCTTTTGCCCCCCCTCAGAGAGGGTCCACAACTTAGGCATCCTCCTCGATACACGGGTGTGCTTGGCGCACCAGTTGCAGTACTATTTGGGCAGGGAGTCACTTCTCACAGTCACTCACGCCCTTATCACTTTGAGGTTCGACTACTGCAATGCTCTCTACATGGGGCTACCTTTGAAGAAGGTTCAGACACTGCAAATAGTGCAAAATGCAGCTGCACGAGCTATTGTGCATCTCCCAAGATCTGCCCACATCTCACAATCACTCCGCGAACTGCGTTGGTTGCCGATTGGTCTCCCGGATGCAATTCAAAGTGTTGGTTATGACTTATAAAGCCTTACATGGCTTAGGACCAGATTACCTTCAGGAGGCAAAAAAAATTTTGAACACCCGGTTTTTATGGGTTCTTATAGAAAATGTATTGGACTTCTGAACTGGTTTTTGTATTTTTATATGTTGTGAGCCGCCCTGAGTCCTGAGAGAAGGGCAGCATGTAAGACGAATGAATGAATGAATGAATGAATGAACCCAAATAGTGGCACCTGGGTGGATGGGCGGAGCTTCACACTTCCTTTTGGGAGTGGCTCTCTGATGATTGACAGGTATGAGTAAACCAGGAGCATTTCACCCCTGCAAAGGGGTCTTTTCAAAGATAAGCGCAACAATGCCATTTTGTCCTTTAAATTGGTTGATGCTTTCTTTGAAATTATCAGGTGGCTGTATGTTATTTCTTTTGCAGAAAGCACTTCCAATGACTTCTCCATCTGTTCTTTATTTCAAGAGGAGAATATGAATTTAAAGGTGGAGCGTTGTTCATTAAAAGTAGCGTCGCTATTAGCAGTCTTTTAATTTTTAATTATTTATCTTTCCTTTGTAAGTGGTAGTAATTATGAAGTGAAGCAAGGGAGAACATTTTATTAGATTTGCTCGCTTGAGCTGAGCGATGTGACGTTGTTTTTCATGTACGGTATGAGAATTGGATTATTAAGATTTTATTAGACCGCCGAGTTAATTGTGACAAAAGTGCTTCCCTTTGGCTATTCCAATTTTGCTTCCAAGGTCTGCCATTCACTTTCTCCATATGCAAATAAAGTCAGCAGTGGTTATGATTCGTTGTACAATTTGCAGCAGGAAGCGTGCATTTAAGCAAATCCACTTAGTTGAAGGGATGTGGAGCTTAGAAATCTATTTAGTCTAAGGATGTGGAGCTTAGACTAAAATTAGTCCATGTCAATGTACAATTTTTCATCTATTATATGTTTGGTCACTGTCGTGCCCCAGCACATAACTTTTATGTACTGTTGTTGCTCTCTAGCACCATCTAATGGCCCAGAGGGACAGATATGCTCCAAGGCAGTGTTTTCCCAACCTTTTTTGAGCCGCGGCACATTATTCACATTTTCAAAATCCTGGGGAACATTGAGGGGGGGGGCGCAAAAATGTTTGGACAAAAAAAATCTCTCTTTCTCCCTTTCGCTCTATTTCTCTCTCCCCTCCCTCTTTCTCTCCCTCCCTCTTTCTCTCTCTCTCCATTCCTTTCTTTCTCCCTTCCTTCCTCTCTCTTTTGCTCTTTCTCTCTCCCTCCTTCCCCCCCTCTTGCTGTCTTTCTTTCTTTCTTTCCTTTCTTTCTCTCTCTCATTCTGTCTCTCTTGCTATCTCTTTCTTTCTCTCTTCCTTCCTCTCTCTTTTGCTCTTTCTCTCTCCCTCCTTCCCCCCTCTTGCTGTCTCTTTCTTTCTTTCTCTTTCTCTCTCTCTCTCATTCTGTCTCTCTTGCTATCTCTTTCTTTCTCTCTTCCTTCCTTCCTCTCTCTTTGGCTCTCTTTCTCTCTCCCTCCTTCCCCCCTCTTGCTGTCTCTTTCTTTCTCTTTCTCTCTCTCTCTCATTCTGTCTCTCTTGCTATCTCTTTCTTTCTTTCTCTCTCTTGTTCTCTCTCTTCCTTCTCTGCGGAGGCCGGCAAAGCTTTTCCGGGTAGGCTGGCTGGGGGATAGGGCGTGCGCGCGCACGCACCCCCCGACGTTCCAAAGAACCTTCTCCGACCTCCGCTGTGAGAAGGGTTTTCTCCAAGCGCTCGCCGGAGGAGCTGGAGAAAGGGGGAAGATCGAGCGGGAGGGCGGGGCGGACGTCAGCGGCGAGAAGCCAGGGGCACGAGGGGAACGGAGGCACTGGGGGGTGGGGGCAGCCGCGGCGCCGGTCTCCGCACTTTCATCGCTCCCCACCCCAAACTCCAACGCCCAGCTCCTTGCGCGGCACTGGAAAAGGGTGCTGCATTGCCGGCTTCTACCTGGTGCTGCCAGGGAATCTCCAGCTGGGCAGGGCTCTCCTTAAGCTCTCCTTTTTCCCTAGGAGCTTGGCGGCACACCTGGCTGTGTCTTGCGGCACACTAGTGTGCCGCGGCACACCGGTTGGGAAACGCTGCTCCAAGGTACCATCTTTATTGTTTTGCGCTCTAGCCCCATCTAGTGACTGGAGAGACTAATAATAATAATAATAATAATAATAATAATAATAATAATGTTACTGTTGTTGTTGTTGTTGTTGTTATTATTATTATTATTATTATTATTTATTAGACTTGTATGCCACCCCTCTCTGAAGACTTGGAGAGGCAAATACCAAGTATTTGTAACCAACCCATTTTACCCATCAGCATGCACTCTAAAAACAAAAACCTTCTAGCATTTGGAGAAGGCAGAAGCACAAAGAAGAATCGACCTTAATCTGTGGCACATGGTCACCGAAGGACAAATCCACATCCTGCACACAGAGCATTGCTAGTCAGATTTCGATTGCTTGTTAATTGTTATGTTCACAAGTAAACCAATAATGCCATATCTTAATGATGGATATTTGGGATCAGATGGAAGGTATATATGAAGCGAATGGAATGAATGATGGGATTAACTTGTGGGATGGGTGGGGTATGGATGGGGTAAATGGTAATTGTAATTTTTATAATATGAATGAGTGGGGTAAGTGGGGTGGTATGTATGGGAATAATAGGGTCAGTAAGAATGCAGAATTTAGCCTACCTGGCGGTAGAGGGACAGGAGGGGTGGGGGTACCTTTCTCCAGGGTGCCAGAGTGCCAGAATATTCCGGTCCTGCTGGGGAGAGGTAGATATGGCGGGAGCCACGGGGCTAGCTGTTCTGGAGGAAAAAGAGATCGCTGCTTAAGAACGATCCCTTGTTCCGGTCCCGTGAGCTCAAACCGGAGCCATGGTGATGAGTGCAATCCGGGCCCTGGGCTCAAGCTGCTGCTGCTCAATGCCAGATCGGTAGGTAACAAAGCTCTCCTCATCCAGGATTTAATCCTGGATGAGGAGGCCGATCTGGCATGTGTGACTGAAACCTGGCTGGGCCCAGAGGGAGGAGTTCCTCTCTCGGAATTATGCCCAGCCGGGTTTCAGATATGGCATCAGCCTCGACCCCAGGGAAGAGGGGGGAGTGGCTATTGTAGCCAGGGAGAACCTTCGCCTGCGTAGACTCGTTGCCCCTGAGATTGCAGGTTGTGAGTCACTCCTTGTGATGTTGGATACAGGGGTTCAGGTGGGCTTGTTACTCATGTACCTGCCTCCCAGCTGCGTGTCAACAGACCTGCCTGTGCTGCTCCAGGAGGTGGCCAGGTTGGCGGTGGAGTTCCCCGGACTTATTGTCCTAGGGGACTTCAATCTACCATCACTCGGCGGTTCCTCTGGATTGGCACAGGAGTTCATGGCCACCATGACAGCCATGGACCTGACTCAAGTAGTTCAGGGTCCGACTCACAAGGGTGAACACACACCCGATATGATATTCATCTCAGAGCAATTGAATAATGGTCTGAGACTAAGGGGCTTAGAAGCATTGCCTTTGTCATGGTCAGACCATTTTCTACTGTGGCTTGATTTCCTGACTCCAATCCTCCCCCGCAGGGAGGTTCCACCCCAGACGCCTGATGGACCCTGAGGGCTTTCAGAGGGCGCTTGGGGTTTTTATCAGATTCACTTGTCCACAGCTCGGTGGAGTCTCTTGCTGAGGCCTGGAACAAGGCTGCAGCGAAGGCTCTCGACTAAATTGCGCCTTTGCGGCCTCTCTGTGACACTAGACCCCGTAGAGCTCCATGGTTCAACGAGGAGCTCTGGGAGTTGAAATGCCAGAAGAGACGTCTATAGAAGCAATGGAGGAAGAGTAAGTCTGAATCTGACCGAACACTTGTAAGAGCTTTTATTAAGATCTACAAAGTGGCACTCAAGGTGGCAAGATGCGCATATCATGCTGCCTTGATTGCATCAGCGGAATCCCGCCCGGCCACCCTGTTTAGGGTGACCCACTCCCTTCTAAATCAGGGGGGAGTTGGGAGCCCTTACAGGGTAGTGCCAAGGAATTTAACTAATTTTTTGCTGATAAAGTCGCTTGGATCCGGGCTGATCTCGACTCCAATTGCATAGCAATATCGGCTGACAATGAGTCAGTCGAGGTGACTGGGGCTAAACGTCTTTGTCCATCAGTCTGGGGGGGAGTTTGACTTTGTGACACCTGATGAAGTGGACAAGGCCATTGGAGCTGTGAGTTCTGCCACCTGTCTGCTGGATCCGTGTCCCTCTTGGTTGGTTCGGCCAGTCGATAGGTGACACGGAGCTGGGTCCAGAAGATTGTCAATGCCTCCTTGGGGAGGGGGTCCTTTCCGGCCCTTTATAAGGAGGCACTTGATGATACCTCAAGAAGCCTTCCCTGGACCCAGCCGTGTTTAATAACTACCGTCCAGTCTCCAACCTTCCCTTTATGGGGAAGGTTGTCGAGAAGGTGGTGGCGCTCCAACTCCAGTGGTCCTTGGAAGAAGCCGATTATCTAGGTCCTCAGCAGTCAGGATTCAGGCCCGGCTACAGCATGGAAACTGCTTTGGTCGCGTTGATGGATGATCTCTGGCGGGCCCGGGACAGGGGCTTGTCCTCTGTCCTGGTGATTCTTGACCTCTCAGCCGCTTTTGATACCATCGACCATAGTATCCTTCTGCACCGGCTGGAGGGGTTGGGAGTGGGAGGCACTGTTCTTCAGTGGTTCTCCTCCTACCTCTCCGGTCGATAGCAGTCAGTGTTAGTGGGGGGTCAAAGGTCGACCTTTAGGTCCCTCCCTTGTGGGGTGCCTCAGGGGTCGGTCCTCTCCCCCCTGCTATTTAATATCTACATGAAACCACTGGGTGAGATCATCCAAGGGCATTGGGTGAGGTATCATCAATATGCCGATGATACCCAGTTATACATCTCCACCCCATGTCCAGTCAACGAAGCAGTGGAAGTGATGTGCCAGTGCCTGGAGGCTGTTGGGGCCTGGATGGGTGTCAACAAACTCAAACTCAACCCAGACAAGATGGAGTGGCCGTGGGTCTTGCCTCCCAAGGACAATTCCATCTGTCCGTCCATTACCCTGGGGGGGGGAACTACTCACCCCCTCAGAGAGGGTTCGCAACTTGGTCATCCTCCTCGATCCACAGCTGACATTGGAACATCATCTTTCGGCTGTGGCGAGGAGGGCGTTTGCCCAGGTTCGCCTGGTGCACCAGTTGCGGCCCTAGTTGGACAGGGAGTCATTGCTCACAGTCACTCATGCCCTCACCACCTCGAGGTTCGATTACTGCAATGCTCTCTACATGGGGCTACCTCTGAAAAGTGTTCGGAAACTTCAGATTGTGTAGAACGCAGCCGCGAGAGCCATCATGGGGCTTCCAAGATTCTCCCACGTTTCTTCAACACTCCGTAGCTTGCATTGGCTGCCGATCAGTTTCTGGTCACAATTCAAAGTGTTGGTCATGACCTTTAAAGCCCTACATGGCATTGGACCAGATTACCTTCGGAACCGCCTGCTACCGCACGAATCCCAGTGACCAATAAGATCCCACAGAGTTGGCCTTCTCCGGGTCCCGTCGACTAAATAATGTTGTTTGGCGGGCCCCAGGGGAAGAGCCTTCTCTGTGGCGGCCCCGGCCCTCTGGGACCAACTCCCCCCAGAGATTAGAACTGCCCCCACCCTCCCTGTCTTTCGTAAACTACTCAAGACTCATTTATACCGCCAGGCATGGGGGATTTGAGATATTCCTTCCCCCTAGGCCATTACAAGTTATGCATGGTATGTTTGTGTGTATGTTTGGTTTTATAATAGGGGTTTTAGTTGTTTTTTATTATTGGATTGTACATGTTGTTTTTATTATTGTTGTTAGCCACCCCGAGTCTACGGAGAGGGGCGGCATACAAATCCAATAAATTATTATTAAATTATTATTATTATTATCTTGTATATGGTTCTCTTTGTATGTATCCTTATTTTCCCCAGTTTCACAATATCCTGTTCTTTCAATAAAGGATTCAGATCTATCCACATAAGTTCCACACTTCAACAACTCGATTGTTAAAGTCATAATTTTACAGTCAAGTTTGGAGTGGTTCATATTAAGTTTGAATCTGTTGTGTGCTCTTGTGCTGTTGCGGTTGAAGCTGAAGTAGCTGTTGAGAGGCAGGACGTTGCAGCATATGATCTTTTTATCTTGTTATTGCTTTTATGCTAATCCAAAATTCCTTCAATATAAAACCCGGTTACAGTTTAACTTCCCACAAGTAAACAGCTACCTTCCAACAATTTACTGAGTTATCTGTCCTCTGCTTCAGAAATTAAAGCTGGCTTTTGTGTAACGGGAGCTGCAGGGGCAAAGATCAACATCTTCTTTTAAAGAAAGAAAGAAACTCTTTGTCTCCCTACTGTTCCTTTCTACACAAATACTCACTGCCATGCCTTTTCTTCTGCTGGCTAACTTCTCAACACATCTTAAACTTGGCAGAGGGTGGGAAAGCAGTCAGATCAAAGCTGACCACAATGCTGGGGCTTCAAGATTGATTAGAACCTTGCAAAAGATGTAATTGTTTCCTCGGCTCTTGTAATAATGGTAATTTGATCACGCTGTCAGTCTTACTGCTTTTAGCTGGGACTTGGCCAGTACAACTTGAGTAGAGCAGCATATGCAATGTTATTAACCTGAGGTCATCTGCTTCTTCAGATGAAGTTACCTGCAAACATATTCAAACTAAAGATGACAAGGTGAAGATCGGGTTCAAACCGGCGGGGCCAAATCTGAAAGACAAGGCGAGGATTCCCTGCTGCGGATAAAGCGAGAATTAACTTAGGATTTCAGATTGTCCAATTCCTGCTGCTGAATTAATACCTGGATTAATGGTGTTTTTTTTTTTTCCCAATTAGAGGCCCATGTTTGCCCACATTATTAATAGCACTTAGTTATAGTTTATTATTTATTTATTTATTTATTTATTCATTTGTCCAATACACAAATACATAGGAAGAAAAATAGACATGTAGTAATATATATAAGGGTAAAGTGAACTTAGAGGAAAGGATATATGAAAGAAAGAAAATATATATGATAAGTGAGAGAAAGGAAAGACAATTGGACAGGGGACGAAAGGCACACCAGTGCACTTATGTACGCCCCTTACTGGCCTCTTAGGAACCTGGAGAGGTCAATCGTGGAGAGTCTAAGGGAGAAATGTTGGGGATTAGGGGTTGACACATTTGAGTCCGGTAATGAGTTCCACGCTTCGATAACTCGATTGTTGAAATCATATTTTTTACAGTCAAGTTTGGAGCGGTTCGTATTAAGTTTGCATCTGTTGCGTGCTCTTGTGTTGTTGCGATTGAAGCTGAACTAGTCATTGATAGGTAGAACGTTGCAGCATATGATCTTGTGGGCAATACATAGATCGTGTTTTAGGTGCCGTAGTTCTAAACTTTCTAGACCTAGGATTGATAGTCTACTTTCGTAGAGTATTCTGTTTCGAGTGGAAGAGTGAAGGGCTCTTCTGGTGAAATATCTTTGGACATTTTCAAGGGTGTTGATGTCTGAGATGTGGTATGGGTTCCAGATAGATGAACTGTATTCAAGGATGGGTCTGGCAAAAGTTTTGTAGCCTCTGGTGAGTAGCATGAGATTGCCAGAGCAGAAGCTGCCTGGGATCAGGTTAACAACACTAGAAGCCTTTTTGGCGATATTGTTGCAGTGGGCTTTGGCACTTAGATCATTTGATATTAGTTCAATTCCTGCTGCTGAATTAATACCTGGATTAATGATGATTTTTTTTGCCCCAATTAGAGGCCCATGTTTGCCCACATTAGCAATAGCACTTAGTTTTAGTTATAGTTTATTAGATTTGTATGCCATCTCTCTCCGAAGACTCGGCTCGGCTCACAGCATAACAGTAATACAATACATTACAAATCTAATAATAAAAAATTTAATCCATTTAAGAAGACATTAATAACATAATAAAACCCATAACTATGCAGTCATACACATTCAACCTAATCTATCATACAGTAAGGCCAAAAACATAATAAAAAAGGGGGAAAGATGGTAATTATCCCCACGCCTGGTGACAAAAGTGTGTCTTCAGCATTTTACAGAAGGCGGGGAGGGTGGGGGCTATTTGAATCTCTGGAGGTAGTTGATTCCAGAGGGCCAGGGCCGCCACAGAGAAGACTCTTCCCCTGGTCCCACCAGCCGACATTGTTTGGTCGACGGGACTCGGAGAAGGCCAACTCTAATCGGCCGCTGGAATTCGTGTGGCAGGAGGCGGTCTTGGAGAGACTGCCTTATATAATGCTTCACCAAGCACTTTATGGAATCAGCATTGAATAAGGTAAGGTAAGATGGGGTGGGGTGAGGAGTGATTACAATCCTGGGTCTTGAAAGCTTAGAACTACGATGCCTTAAACATGATCTAAGTATTGCTCACAAGATCATATGCTGCAATGTCCTGCCTGTCAAAGACTACTTCAGCTTCAACCACAACAACGCAAGAGCACACAACAGATTCAAGCTTAATATTAACCGCTCCATACTTCACTGTAAAAAATACGACTTTAGTAATCGGGTTGTCGAAGCGCAGAACTGATTACCGGACTCCGTAGTATCATCCCCTAACCCCCAACATTTTACCCTTAGACTATCCACGGTTGACCTCTCCAGATTCCTAAGAGGTCAGTCAGGGGCGTACATGTGCACTAGAGTGCCTTGCCTCAGTGCACACAGGAGAGTATAGAGCAGGCCGCATGGCTGGAGCTCGGGACCACCCTACCTGCTCCCCGCGCCATGGCTCATTGACCTGCAGCAGATTGAGAGCAAGGTAAGGGCTGTGGTGCAGTGGAGGGGTGAGTGGACAGACTTGCTGCTCATGGTGGTGCCAAGGGGCGGCGGGTAGGGGCAGCGGGGCGGGGCGGGGGCTCACGACGCAGCAGAGAGTCGTGTAGATGGAGAATGGGCAGGTTGCTTGAGGGGGCGCCGAGAGCTCACTATGTGGCAGGGGCTTGTGGCACAGTGGAGGGGCGAGCCGACAGAGCAACAACTCTCCCCTCCACTGCGCCATGAACCTCCACTGTGCCACGAGCCTCCAACTCCCCCCGGCACCCCTACAAGCAGTCTGCTGGTTCTGTAGTGAATGGCTGCTTTGTTGCAACAACCCTCCACTGTGCCGTGAGCCCTCGCCACCCCCCGCCATGCAAGCGAGTGGACAGGAGCAGACTGGTGGTCCTTACCTTGCTCTTCTGCTCAATTTCTGGGTCTTTTTGCTTCCACGCAGAAGCCAAATCTTGTAGTGGGTGCTCCCGGCCCATTCCGGTATGGCCCGGTACGGTAGCCCGCCACTGCTTATATACATAGAAACATAGAAGACCTCATGATCATCTAGTCTGCCCTTATACTATTTTCTGTATTTCATCTTAGGATGGATATATGTTTATCCCAGGCATGTTTAAATTCAGTTACTGTGGATTTACCAACCACGTCTGCTGGAAGTTTGTTCCAAGGATCTACTACTCTTTCAGTAAAATAATATTTTCTCATGTTGCTTTTGATCTTTCCCCCAACTAACTTCAGATTGTGTCCCCTTGTTCTTGTGTTCACTTTCCTATTAAAAACACTTCCCTCCTGGACCTGATTTAACCCTTTAACATATTTAAATGTTTCGATCATGTCCCCCCTTTTCCTTCTGTCCTCCAGACTATACAGATTGAGTCCATTAAGTCTTTCCTGATACGTTTTATGCTTAAGACCTTCCACCATTCTTGTAGCCCATCTTTTGACCCGTTCAATTTTGTCAATTTCTTTTTGTAGGTGAAGTCTCCAGAACTGAACACAGTATTCCAAATGGGGTCTCACCAGCGCTCTATATAGCGAGATCATAATCTCCCTCTTCCTGCTTGTGATACCTCTAGCTATATACCACTTCATAGTGCTTTTAAAGCCCTCTCTAAGCAATTTACAGAATCAGCATATTGCCCCCAACAATCTGGCTCCTCATTTTACCCACCTTGGAAGGATGGAAGGCTGAGTCAACCTTGAGCTGGTGGTGAGATTTGAACTGCTGAAGTGCAGCTAGCAGTTTGCTGAAATAGCCTGCAGTGCACCACTTTAACCACTGCACCACCCCAGCTCTGGTATGGGGTCTCTCGCTTGTGAAAAAAGTTGGACTTGAAGACCTCCAAAGTTCCTTACTTGTTATCCTGTTATTCTTTTCCCTTCATCTCTGGTGGCAAAGGAATCCCGCATCATCTAATGAAGTTAAATTACAATTACAATTTTCGGGACAAAAGAAGGGAAATTATTTTTGCATATTACCTAATGGAACTTCAGTTTTGGCGACAACAATACATGTAAGGAAATATTTATGTTTCTCACTGTAGACACAAAAGTGTTTTTCTTAATTAAAACAACTTCGCTTGTCACTTATTAACATATGGTGTCTTAAATGCTAGCTCACACTACGTGGATCTCTGCCCAGTTTATTCATTAAAATGAGTATATATGCACAGAGAGAAAGCAAAGCCAAGGGGGAAAAATAAGCTGACGTGGTTTTTTTTTTCCTGTTTTCTAGAGAGATGAATGAGGAACCTATTTTACATACCTTCTCCAGGAAGAGACTCTGTCACAGTGGTAGGTTCTGTGATGGGCTACTATCGGTACGGTCAGGTACGCAGAACTGGTAGAAAATTAAGTCAGGTATGCAGAACCAGTAGAAAAAAAATTGAATTTCTTTCTTTTTCCCCCTTCTGGGCTTTGGGTATGTTTTTCCTATCGCAGTAAATGATGTTGAATGTGTATAATTTTAGAAGAGCTATGTGTGTGTACATACATATACAATTTATATAGTAGATAATGTATATTTTTGTGTGCCCATGTGTAATATGTATGTACATATATGGCATATATACATAAAATTAAATAGTATATTTTGGATCTTCAGTAATAGATAGAGAAATTGTATCTCTTTGAGGTGAGGAGAGGCCAGGCACCCTAACACGAACCTGAACCCTTGACGTGAGTGATGTCAAGTTGGCCACCTTTAAGCCAGTCACATGACCTTTAAGCCACCCCCGGTCACATGACCGTCGAACCACTCCCGTCTGGTCACATGGTCGGCTAGCCACACCCACAAAATAAGCCACACCCACAGTGTGATAGTAAATTTTTTTGTAGTCCTTCACTGGGTAGATTGCTACCTTATGCCTTCTCACCTTGGCTATGCCAGCACCCCAAATAGCATCTGAGAAATAAATCAGATTCCAGTCAAAATCTCTCATCCAAGGTTCGATTTATTAACAGAGCCACGTTGGTTACACTGTTGCAATACTAACTTCCTTCTAGTACCCCATCCAGATTAAGGTTCATCCCTCATCCCCACACCCACAAGTTCATCGCGAGGACCTGTCCGAATGCAGAGATTCCATCGACCTCCTCCCTACATCCATTGCTACAAAACAAAAGCTGACCTTGGACTTCAAGAAAGGGATTTGTTGTGGCTAGTAACTTTCCCTCTCATGCGACGACCCCTCCCAATGACCCTGATACTCTTCTACTATGGCAGGCCAAAGTCTCTAACTCCAAATGATGGCTTTGGCCTAACAGGCTGGAGTTCTAAGCAGCTCAGTTTCCAATAAATGCTTAGACATCCACATACAGTACATGCGCCCACATAAGCACATTGAGAAACTGAAACCCAATAAAAGAAGCCACTGCTTCTTTTAGAGGACAGAAAACAGATGTGCTCTTGTTATTACTTTTCAGAAATGAAGCATTACAAGAGAAAAAATAACATGATACAATTGCATTTTGGACATTAATACAATCGGGAGAGTCCAGAAATATTTCATAAGAAGAGTCTCCATTCCTTTGCTCACAATAGGCGCCTAAAACACGATTTAAGTATTTCCCACAAGATCATATGCTGCAACGTCCTACCGGTCAATGACTACTTCAGCTTCAACCGCAACAACACAAGAGCACACAACAGATTCAAACTTAATACGAACCGCTCTAAACTTGACTGTAAAAAATATGACTTTAACAATTGAGTTGTCAAAGCGTGAAACTCATTACCGGACTCAATAGTGTCAACCCCTAAGCCCCAACATTTCTCCCTTAGACTCTCCACGATTGACCTCTCCAGGTTCCTAAGAGGCCAGTAAGGAGCGTACATAAGTGCACTAACCTGCCTTTTGTCACCTGTCCAATTGTCTTTCCTTTATCTCATATATCATATATATTTTCTTCCTTTCATATATCTTCTCTTCTATTTTCACTTTTATCCTTATATTTATTACTTCATGTTTATTTTCTTCCTATGTATTTGTGTATTGGATGACTAACTAACTAACTAACTAACTAACTAACTAACTAACTAACTAGATAGATGATAGATAGATAGATAGATAGATAGATAGATAGATAGATAGAATACCTTATTCCTGAATTCATGTTCTTTTCTGCTCCCAGATTATTTTTCCTCTACATTGCTAAGAAGAGGAAAATGTTTTCAGAGTTGACCATTTCTGTCCCTAACTGCTCCCTGTTTCCTTCTTATTCAAATTACTTTTCTTTAAATCCCTTTCTTTCTTTTCCTATTTTATTCTAAACTTCCTTCCTCCCACCCTCCAAACTTCTTCTTTCCTATTGTTATTTCTTTGCATCTCATTTGGTTTTTCTGGTCAAACTTTTGTTATCAGCAGCAATCTCACCTTTCCCTTTATCATTTTTTTTCTTATTTGATTGGTCAGTGTTCTGTCAAGGTCTCTGGTAGAATAATCCCCAAAATTCACAGATACAAATTTCAGACAGACACATTTGAAAATTCAAAACAATGTTCTTTATACTGAAAATCCAAATAAACTAACCCCTCTTTAGTTATAGCAAAGAGCACTCGTCTCCAAACAAACTGGCAATTTGTACAAGTCCCTTATCAGTTCTGAGATACTTAGCTTGCAGCTGTGAGGTAATTCATAGTCCTTCTTCTTTCACAAAGTGAAACACACTTTGCTCTGGTTTAGTTTCAAAGCGGGGAAAAATCAGCACACAAAGGTCGAAGTCAGCAAGGCAGGCACAAAACACAACCATCAGATAATCCTCCACAATGGCCAAACCCACAGGCTGCTATTTATAGCAGCCTCACTAATTACCACAGCCCCACCCAACCACAGGTGGCCTCATTTTCTTTGATAATAATCTCTCAGTTGTTGCTGCCTATGCATCGCTCTCCGCATGCGTGGCTGTATCATTAACTCTTGTTACGAATCCAAGGAGGAGACAGATAATTGATCTCCTTCTGAGCTGTCTGCCACACTCTCCTCCTCCCTGTCACTCATGTCTTCTTGGTCAGAGGAGCCTTCATCAGCAGATTCCACCGGGAGCAAAACAGGCCTGCGGCATGTGGATGTCTCCCCCACATCCACAGTCCTTGGGGCAGGAGCTGGGCCAGAGCTAACCACAACAGGTGAGATTGCTGATCTTCCATTCTTTTGGGGAAAGGCCGTTCCATCCTTTACTGATTTTTAACCCCCACCCACCCACTTTTTCCTTCACTAATCTCTAGCCACAAATTCCATGGTCATGAGACTTTGGGAGGTTTTTACTCCCAAATTCTAATTGCAGCCACTTGATAGCAAGTACGAATTCTCACAATAGATTTGTTTTCCTCTCTCCGGGATACAGCTCAACAATAACAGAGAAAGAAACTCAATTTATTTCTTTTTCTCCGTAACATTTCCCCCCCATTATTATTTTCCTCCTGCTGTTTCTTCAAATAAAAGTGTCCTCAATTGTGTTGGGAACCTGGCCACCATTTTATTTTATTTTTATCCCCTCAGAATAAACATGTTTTGGAGCATCAGAGAAAGGAAACAATTGTCGACACATAATCATCAAATAGATTCAAAGAACTTTCTTTGTAGTGCTTCCTCTTATGGGATGCAGAAAAAGAGGAAAAAACATCCAATATTTTCTCGTACAAAAGACCCTGAGATTTCACTTCAGGTGTAATTTTGAGCAAGCATTAATCAGAATTTCTTCAGCCCACAGGTTTGGCAGTTTCGAATTCTTCTCTCATACTCTTACATCCAGACACAAAAAAACCCCTCCACTTTGAAAAAAAGGATACGGTAAAATTAGAAAGTGTAACAATTTTGAAATTTGGAAAGTCTCAAATTATAACCATGTAGTTAGGAGCATGGTGGCTTGAGAGGATGAAAGGTTGGGCAGGAGGTTAGTGAGCTTTGTTCAAGACAAAGAGTAACAATTAGTTTTGTTTTGCTGGCGTGTTTCAACTGCCCGTAATTACAGGGTAATTAGTCCAGGAAGACACACACCACATGATAAAAGGAAAACCCAAAAGTTTTTATAAACAGAAACAGCTCCCTTTTTAAATGTCAAAGGGATTTTCTGGTACACACAAGGCACAGGTTAAATGCGGTCCAATTGCTCACCCAATAACTGGGAAATTGAGTCCAATTCTAAAGTTCAGAGAGTCCACACACAATCTTGAACAGCACAAAATCCACGATCTTGACGAAACAATGAATCAGATAAACTGCCATGAGGCTAAAACACCAGGCTGCACTTTTATCTCTAGCACTAATTACAGCAGCCCCACCCAACCACAGGTGGCCTCATTTTCTCTTGTAATAATCATTCAGTTGTCTCCAATGCATCACTCTACGCATGCGTGGATGTGTCATTAATTCTTGTTCAGAATCCAGGGATGATACAGATGATTGATCTCCTCCTGGGCTGTCTGCCAAACTCCCCTCTTCCCTGTCACTCATGCTTCCTTGGTCAGAGGAGATTTCGTCGGCACATTCCATCGGGAGCAAAACAGGCCTGCGGCATGTGGATGTTTTCCACACATCCATTTGCACATTCCTTGGGGCAGGAGCTGGGCCAGATCTAACCACAACAAGTTTTAGTTTAGTGTATTAGATTTGTATGGGACACCATTGAGTTCTTGTTCTTCACTCTAGCTCCTAACAGGAACATGAAAGGAATCCCAACTAGGCATTCCCTAGCAATTTTTATTTATTTATTTGTTTGTTGTGTCCAATACACAATAATACCCAATGAGGGTTATAGAGGATATAATCAGGTAGAATGTATTAAAGGGGGAATAGAGGAGAAAATAATGGAGGGAAACATAACTATGAGAGAATAGCAGAAAAAGATATAGATATAGAAGAGAAGATATGTGAGATATAGGACAGAAAATAGGACAGGGGATGGAAGGCACTATGGTGCGCTTATGTATGCCCCTTACTGACCTCTCAGGAACTTGGTGAGGTCAACCGTGGATAGTCTAAGGGTAAAGTGTTGGGGGTTAGGGGATGATACTACAGAGTCCGGTAGTGAATTCCATGCTTTGACAACTCGATTACTAAAGTCGTATTTTTTACAGTCAAGTTTGAAGCGGTAAATGTTAAGCTTGTATCTGTTGTGGGCTCTTGTGTTGTTGTGGTTGAATGGTGATGTCATCAGCAAATCCTTTCAACCCAGAGGTGCTTCGTGCTTCTGACATGAATGCAAAAATCTTGCAATTTCATTCATCTGAAATAGATCTATGACTTAGGACTTTCCCTCTGTTGCATGTGCCCAGCTGAAGACAATATTTGTTGGAATTCTTTGTTGGAATGTATTTTTAGGCAACAACAAAACTCGCATTCAGCCAGCAAACAGCAGTGCTTACAAGTTTTGTATCTATGGTATATATTCTAGGTTCTT
Source organism: Erythrolamprus reginae (assembly GCF_031021105.1). Classification (NCBI taxonomy): domain Eukaryota; kingdom Metazoa; phylum Chordata; class Lepidosauria; order Squamata; family Dipsadidae; genus Erythrolamprus; species Erythrolamprus reginae. The sequence continues at coordinate 249,751,301 of NC_091952.1, forward strand.
TTCTTCTAAATAGTGTTTCCTATTACAGTTAAAATATAGTGATGGTCGAACTGAACTCGCACAATTCGGGTCCGTACCGAATTTTGTGGTGTTCAGTATGCCGAACACGAACACAATTTTTTTTCAAACTTTGGGCAAAGTTCGGGGTCGTGTTCAATGTTCGGAGTTTTGATGTCACCGGAAGGTTGCTAAGGATGCCAAGGTGATCACTTCCTGGATTCCATGGAATCCAGGAAGTGATCACCTTGGCGTTCTTAGCAATCTGCCAGTGACGTCAAAGCTTCACCCCCGGAATCTCTTCATTAGAGGGATTCCCTGTTCGGTTTCGAGTTCGGTTTCGGTTCGGATTTGGCCGAATTTTACGTAAAGTTCATCTGAACTTGACAAACCTGAACACCATTGGGTTCGCCCATCACTATTAAAATATGGTAGTTAAGCAGTAAAGCGCACTGTGACTGTGATTTTTATTTGCACTGTGGTGCTAGAAATAAACAGAATTCCCAATTATCTCCTTTGTCAAGAGCTAAAATCCTTTGAATTGCCTTGATTTAGCAAAGGGACAATTGCCCCCTTTTTAATGTACCCTTTACCAGTAAATTAGAATTAACTAATTCGGCCTGGTTTTCTGTCTGGCCAAATCAGTGAGGGTGACATTGTTCTGAATGTACATTTCTCCCATAATCCCCCTTATAGCCTGGTAAAATAGTGAGGGTTTGTTTTGAAACAGATCTCTTCTTTCCCCATCCATATTCTCACCGAGGGCTAAATTGTGTTTTATCTGACAGTTCCCTTAGCTGTATCTCTTCATTCTGTCTCCAAAAGTCATTGCAACATGCATCCATTTAACATATTTTTCAGAGAGTGTAATAATGAAAGAGCTTGCAAGCCAGTAAGAGTTGGGAACATCATTAGCACCTGAAAAGAAACATTCAATATGTTTGGTAAGAGCTGGGAACATTGTTAGCACCTGGTTAGGACCGGAAAGAAACGTATTCAGAGCAAGTTAGAGCAATGGAAAAAGACCTGGAAAATCTTAAAGCTTGGAAAACATTCTTTGTAGAGAGTAACAATGAAAGAGCTTGCAATCTGGTAAGAGTTGGGAACATTGTTAGCACCTGGTTAGGGCTGGAAAGAAACTTATTGGGAGCAAGTTAGAGCATACACTTTTAAGATGATTTATTTATTTATTTATTTATTTATTCATTCATTCATTCATTCATTCATTCATTCATTCATTTATTTATTTATTTATTTATTCGATTTTTATGCTGCCCTTCTCCTTGGACTCAGGACGGCTTATTAGCAATAGCACTTTTTAACACAGCCAGCATAATGCCCCCACAATCCGGGTCCTCATTTTACCCACCTCAGAAGGATCGAAGGCTGAGTCAACCTTGAGCCGGTGATGAGATTTGAACCACTGAACTACAGTTCTACAGTCAGCTCCAGTGGCCTGCAGTACAGCACTCTACCTGCTTTGCCATCCCGGCTCAGATGTTGGATAAACATTTGTCTGAAGTGGTGTAGGGTTTCCTGCCCATGGGTTGGATTAGAAGACCTCCAAGTTCCCTTCCAACTCTGTTGTTGTTGTTGTTGGAAGAAACCTGCTCAGCAGGAGCAAGAGATCTGTTCAGAGGACCTGAAGAGCCACCTCCAACCCAATCCCACCCTTTGGTTCAAGACATGAATCTCCAATCCTGTGCTAAAATTCATTTGCCCCGGAAGCGGAGTAATGACGCTGACACAGTGTACGGGTTAAAAATAGGGTCACTTTATTAAATTAACATAAATTTAAATAGCGTAAATTTAAACACGCAAATTTAAATATTCAAATTCAACTATAAACAAAGGACCTGCAGAGGCCAAAAACTAACGGGGCGGAAATTCCTGGCAAAACCTTCCTGGGCAACATTGGGCAAAAACTTCTTGCTGAACCAGGTGAAGGTAGCCACCTTCACCTGGATCCAAGCCACACCCCTTGGCGTGTGGGAGGAGCTCACCCTCCTATCCCCGAGGGGAATTGGATCTGGTGAGTCCCATGGGCAACCTCTCTCCAATCCTCAAAGTTGTAAAACCTATAGTTCCTGGAGAGAGGCGGTCCATCACCCCTTTAAGAGATGCCCAAAGGAGCATGCACAGTTTTTCCTACTGCCCATTTCCGCCCCTAACCTGCCAACCCCAGTGACCAGAGGGAAGCCTAATTAGTACTATAAGGCACCGCACTCCCTAATCATTAAATCCGTACCATCAGTGTGGAATAGGTGAAAAAATGGCTGCCTCTAAAGGGGAGGCCGCAAAAATTTCCTATTTGGCCCTGAAGTGACCTCTTCAGACATACTGTTGATAGCGGAGGGCTGGCGGGTGTTCGCTTCGGGATCCAAGGAAGCAAGGAGGAGGTCCTGCTCGGACCGCCCTTAAATAGGGCGATCCAGGACCTCCCCTCAAGTCCAGAATGCAGCGTGCCATCCTGGCGCGCTGCCAAAAGCCAAACTTCCGGTTTCGCCGGAAACCGGAAGTTCAGAGCTCGGCAGAGCTCAGAGCAGCGTCCCACTGCTCCGGGGCAATTTCGGCCGGTGGTTTAAGCCACCGGCCGTGCATCTGTAGGATTGGTGTCTGAATTTCAGACTGTTCTAACCAGACTTCCCCCAAGAGTGAAGTCTCACCAGCATTCATAATCCAGTTTGAACATTTAGTCGGTAGTTGTAGAAATAAACCAGTTGTGACATTTCAAGCAAGCATAAGCACTAATAAAAAAAGATTTTAGAAATTCAGTATCCGCTGCCAAATCAGTGTAATAATACAGCATGTTCTCTCATTATTGTTTTTTTTCCTCCGTTGCCTAAGCCAATTTAATTTTCACTGTCTTTAATGCCAATGAAAATGCAATTTGGATTTTCTCTTTATTATTTTATTTTAAAACTCATCTTGTCTGCTACTCTTCTTTAATGGCACTCTGATAGAAACAATTTAAAACATTTAGAGCCAAATGCTAAAGTTAACCTTTAAGTGGTGCCTCCAGGAAATGGGGAGAAAAAAACCTTGGCCATTACTAATATTTAAATATGAATATAACTGCCAGGAATTATTTTTAAAAAATACAACATGTGAGTTGTCTTTAAGGGGAGGAAACACCATCTGAAATTATTGTCCTAATTTTCTGAAGATTGATGGAGATGGATTGAAGCAAAGCTGTGGATGTAAATTATGTATTTCTAACTCCAGAATAATAGTAAGGGAAATATTAATGCCTTTTTGCAGAATTAAAAGTCATCAAAAATGCTAATGAAAGAAAATGAAAACAATGGAGTAAAAAAAAATAATTCCAGGATTCATGTTATACCAAAAACAAAAAACAAAAAAAACCCTGATTCAGTTTTTCATGAGTTTTCTTCCCGTCCAAAAAAGATTTATGTTTTCCAAACCTCGATGCTGTCAGGTGTCTGGATTTCAATTAGGAAAATTTATTTATTCATTCATTCATTCATTCATTCATTCATTCATTCATTTATTGGATTTGTATGCCGCCCCTCTCCGTAGACTCGGAGAGGCTAACAACAGTAATAAAAACAGCATATAAAAAATCCCATATTAAAACAGTTAAAAACCTTATTATAAAACCAAACATACATACAGACATACCATGCATAAAATTGTAAAGGCCTAGGGGGAAAGAGTATCTCAGTTCCCCCATGCCTGGCGGCAGAGGTGGGTTTTAAGAAGCTTGCGAAAGGCAAGGAGGGTGGGGGCAATTCTGATCTCTGGGGGGAGCTGGTTCCAGAGGGCCATGGCCGCCACAGAGAAGGCTCTTTCCCTGGGTCCTGCCAAACGACATTGTTTACTTGACAGGACCCGGAGAAGGCCAACTCTGTGGGACCTAACTGGTCGCTGGGATTCGTGCAGCAGAACACGGTCCCGGAGATAATCTGGTCCGGTGCCATGAAGGGCTTTATAGGTCATAACCAACACTTTGAATTGTGACCGGAAACTGATCGGCAACCAATGCAGACTGTGGAGTGTTGGTGTAACATGGGCATATTTGGGAAAGCCCATGATTGCTCTCGCAGCTGCATTCTGCATGACCTGAAGTTTCCGAACATTTTTCTAGCCAGTGTTTTGAACACTTGGCCTATTTAACAAAATAACATTTTAAAAGTAAGTTACTGCATTTAGGCAAGAAAAACAAAACGCACAAGTACAATATATGTGGTACATTGCTCAACAGTAGTAACTGTGAGAGGGATCTTGGAATCCTAGTGGAGAACTATTTAAATATGAGCCAGCAGTGTGCAGCAGCTGCCAAAAAAGCCAACACAGTTCTAGGCTGCATTAACAGAGGGGTAGAATCAAGATCAGCTGAAGTGTGAATACCACTTTATAAGGCCTTGGTAAGGCCACACTTGGAATATGGCATTCAGTTTTGGTTGCCATGATGCAAAAAAGGATATTGAGACTCTAGAAAAAGTGAAGAGAAGAGCAACAAAGATGATTAGGGGACTAGAGGTTAAAACATATGAAGAACGGTTGCAGGAACTGGTCATGGCTAGTTTAATGAATAGAAGGACCAGGGAAGACATGATAGCAGTATTCCAATATCTCAGGGGTTTCCATAAAGAAGAGGGAGTCAAACTATCCTCCAAAGCCCCTGAGGATAGAACAAGAAACCATGGAGAGAGAAGCAACTTAGAACCAAGGAGGAATTTCCTGACAATCAGAACAGTTGATCAGTGGAACAGCTTGCCTCCAGAAGTTGCGAACCTGCAACACTGGAAGTTTTTAAGAAGATGTTGGATAACCATCTTTCTGAAGTAGTATAGGGTTTCCTGCCTAAGCAGGGGGTTGCACTTGAAGACTTCCAAGGTCCCTTCCAAATCTTCTGTTGTTGTTGTTGTTGTTGTTGTTGTTGTTGTTATTGTTATTATTATTATTATTATTATTATTATTATTATTATTATTATTATTATTTTCAGTGTAGAGAACTGAATTATACTTATCCAAGAAAAAAACAAAAGTACACATATAGACTGGATGAAACCAGGCTTAATAGCAGTAACTCTGAGAGGGATTATACTGTTCAAGCTGGTGGGGGGAGCTCTCCCAGAGTATTAACTCAGCACAACCAGATATCACAGATTATATTATTGGCATATGAAGAGTGGTTGCAATGACTGAGCATGGCCAATCTGATGAAGAGAAGGACCAGGGATGACATGATAGAAGTGTTCAAATACTTGAGGGGCTGCCACAGAGAGGATGGGGTCAGGCTGTTTTCCAAAGTACCAGAAGGCCAGACAAGCAATAATGGATGGAAGCTGACCAAGGAGAGATTCAACCTGGAAATAAGGAAGAACTTTGTGGGAGTGAGAGCCATCAACCAATGGAACAACTTGCCTTCAGAAGTTGTAAGAGCTCCAACACTAGAGACTTTCAAAAGAAGACTAGACTGCCATTTGTCAAGAATGGTGGAGAGACTCCTGCCTGAGTGGAGGGTTGGACTAGATGACCTACAAGGTGCTTTCCAACTCAAATAAATAAATAAAAAGAAATAAATTGAGGACCTGTATACTGCACGAGTCAAAAAGAAGGTGGCGAAAATATTTACTGACCCCTGGCATCCTGGACATAAATTGTTTCAACTCCTACCCTCAAAACGTTGCTACAGAGCACTGCACAACAAGACAACCAGACACAAGAACAGTTTTTTCCAGCACACCATCACTCTACTAAACAAATAATTCCCTCAACACTGTCAGACTTTTTACTAAATCTGCACTTCTATTTCTACCAGTTTTTTTCTCAACATTCCTATCATCCTTTTCCTCCCATTTAGGACTGTATGACTGTAACTTGTTGCTTACATCCTTAAGGTTTTTACTAATATTGATTGTTTCTTCGTTGCTTATTTGACCCCTATGACAATCATTAAGTGTGGTACCACATGATTCTTGACAAATCTATATTTTCTTTTATGTTCACTGAGAGCATATGCACCAAGAAAAAGTTCTTGTGTGTCCAATCACACTTGGCCAATAAAGAATTCTATTCTATTCTATTCTATTCTATTCTATTCTAGAAACATACATAGAAACATAGAAGACTGACGGCAGAAAAAGACCTCATGGTCCATCTAGTCTGCCCTTATAGTATTTCCTGTATTTTATCTTACAATGGATCTATGTTTATCCCAGGCATGTTTAAATTCAGTTACTGTGGATTTACCAACCACGTCTGCTGGAAGTTTGTTCCAAGAATCTACTACTCTTTCAGTGAAATAATATTTTTTCCACGTTGCTTTTGATCTTTCCCCCAACTAACTTCAGATTGTGTCCCCTTGTTCTTGTGTTCACTTTCCTATTAAAAACACTTTCCTCCTGAACCTTATTTAACCCTTTAACATATTTAAATGTTTCGATCATGTCCCCCCTTTTCCTTCTGTCCTCCAGACTATACAGGTTGAGTTCATTAAGTGTTTCCTGATACCTTTTATGCTTAAGACCTTCCACCATTCTTGTAGCCCATCTATTGTATTCTATTGTATTCTATTGTATTCTATTCTATTCTATTCTATTCTATTCTATTAAAATTCACAGTCTTCTGGTTTCTAGCCTGGTGTCTTAACCACCAGACCAAACTGGTTATGCATGTTGCTTTATGGGGTTTCTACCCCCTTTTTGTGTTTTAAGCTTCGGATCTTTATGGCGAGGTTAGAAAATAAGACTTCTTCAGGTAAAAAGAAAATATCAGCTCTATTTAGAGGATTTATTGGTTAGGATAGAGGCCAAAACCATTAACCAGCAGCATAGAGCTTTGTGAGATTATAGCATTTTACTGGCTTCCAGAAACGTGTGTTTCTGTGCCTCCAATCTCATATCTTTGATTAATGAAGGGCCTTAGCAGTTCTGAATTGGCTATCGTGGTTTTTCAATTAAAATGCAAATAAAAATTAATATATTAAACAAAACTGTGTGTGTATTTGTGAGAGCCGAAGACATGCAGAAGTACATTCTGTTAGCGACATTATTTACAAAGGTTTGTGTATTACACACAAAAAAGTATATCAAATGTATGTATTAGGAAACATGGCCATAAAAATGTATAGTTGTATACTTCATTGGTGCAAAGGATGTTAAAGTGGGAAGAAGAATGAGAAACGAGAAGAAAAAAATAATGGAAGGGAAACACAGAGACTCTTAAGGATACAACTGGGCGAGAAGAATTATAGAGCTGGAAGATTTTCTCTTTAACAGAATAAAGAAAAGTGACCTTGGAGGTCTTCTAGTCCAACCCCTGCTGAAGTAGGATGCCCCATAACATTTCAGACAAATTGTTTCCCAATCTCATCTTAAAATAGAATAGAATAGAATAGAATTTTTATTGGCCAAGTGTGGTTGGACACACAAGGAATTAGTCTTGGTGCATATGCTCTCAGCGTACATAAAATAAAATATACATTTGTCAAGAATCATGTGGTACAACACTTAATGATTGTCATAGGGGTCAAATAAGCAATGAAGAAGCAATAAGCAACAAGTTACAGTCATACAGTCAACATGGGAGGAAATGGGTGAAAGGAATGATGAGAAAAACTAGTAGAATAGAAGTGCAGATTTAGTAGAAAGTCTGACATTGTTGAGGGAATTATTTGTTTAGTAGAGTGATGGCGTTTGGAAAAAACCTGTTCTTGTGTCTAGTTGTCTTGATGTGTAGTGCTCTGTAGCGATGTTTTGAGGGTAGGAGTTGAAACAATTTGTGTCCAGGATGTGAGGGGTCAGTAAATATTTTCCCCACCCTCTTTTTGACTGGTGCAGTACACAGGTCCTTAATGGAAGGCAGGTTGGCAGCAATTGTTTTTTCTGCATTTCTGACTATCTTCTGAAGTCTCTGTCAGTCCGGTTGGGTTGCAGCACCAAAGCAGACAGTTATAGAGGTGCAGAGGACAGACTCAGTGATTCCTCTGTAGAGCTGTATCAGCAGCTCCTTGGGCAGTTTGAGCTTCCTGAGCTGGCGCAGAAAGAACATTCTTTGTTGTGCTTTCTTGATGATGTTTTTGATGTTAGGTGACCATTTTAGGTCTTGAGATATGATAGAACCTAGAAATTTGAAGCTCTCTACTGTTGATACTGTGTTGTCTAGTATTGTGAGAGGTGGAAGGGTGGAAGGGTTTCTCTTAAAGTCTACAACCATTTCTACGGTTTTGAGTGTGTTCAGTTCTAGATTGTTCTGGTCACACCACAAGGATAGTTGTTCAACTTCCCGTCTGTATGCGGATTCATCATTGTCTCGAATGAGTCCGATCACTGTTGTATCATCTGCAAACTTCAGTAGTTTAACAGATGGATCATTTGAGATGCAGTCATTAGTGTATAGAGAGAAGAGAAGTGCTGAGAGTACACAGCCTTGGGGGGCACCTGTGCTAATTGTACATGTATTTGATGTGATTTTTCCTAGCTTCACCTGCTGCTTCCTGTCTGTTAGGAAGCTTGTGATCCACTTACAAGTGTGTTCAGGTACCGCTAGCTGATTTAGTTTGGTTAAGAGAATGTCCGGTATGAAACATCCAGTATTGGAGCACCCACAATTTCTGGAGGCAAGCCATTACACTGATTAATTGTTTGCACTGTCAAGAAATTCCTCCTTAAATCTAGGTTGATCTCTCCTTGATTAGTTTCCATCCGTTGCTTCTTGTTCTGCCTTCAGGTGCTTTGGATAATAGTTTGACCCCTCTTTTTTGTAGCAGCCCCTCAATGGTCCTGCTGCCATCTATTCTCTGCCTCCCGAGTCCAGCTGGTCAGAAAGGATTGGAGATTTTACAGTATTCTTTCCCTAACACACCTACCAAAACATGCCCACGAAGCTACACCCAGTCCACCAAGCCACAACCACAGAACCGGTAGTAACATTTTTTGAATCCCACCATTGCTGAAGGAGTAAACTCATCTTTTGCTTTCTATCAGTGTTGAAAGAACCAGCAATAGCATGTTAGAAACATAGAAACATAGAAGTCTGACGGCAGAAAAAGACCTCATGGTCCATCTAGTCTGCCCTTATACTATTTCCTGTATTTTATCTTACAATCGATATATGTTTATCCCAGGCATGTTTAAATTCAGTTACTGTGGATTTACCAACCACGTCAGCTGGAAGTTTGTTCCAAGGATCTACTACTTTTTCAGTAAAATAATATTTTCTCACGTTAGAAACATAGAAACATAGAAGTCTGACGGCAGAAAAAGACCTCGTGGTCCATCTAGTCTGCCCTTATACTATTTTCTGTATTTTATCTTAGTATGGATATATGTTTATCCAAGGCATGTTTAAATTCAGTTACTGTGGATTTATCTACCACGTCTGCTGGAAGTTTGTTCCAAGGATGTACTACTCTTTCAGTAAAATCATATTTTCTCATGTTGCTTTTGATCTTTCCCCCAACTAACTTCAGATTGTGTCCCCTTGTTCTTGTGTTCACTTTCCTATTAAAAACACTTCCCTCCTGGACCTTATTTAACCCTCTTAATATATTTAAATGTTTCGATCATGTCCCCCCTTTTCCTTCTGTCCTCCAGACTATACAGATTGAGTTCATTAAGTCTTTCCTGATACATTTTATGCTTAAGACCTTCCACCCTTCTTGTAGCCCGTCTTTGGACCCGTCCAATTTTATCAATATCTTTTTGTAGGTGAGGTCTCCGTTGCTTTTGATCTTTCCCCCCAACTAACTTCAGATTGTGTCCCCTTGTTCTTGTGTTCACTTTCCTATTAAAAACACTTCCCTCCTGGACCTTATTTAACCCTTTAAATTTTCCTGGGGAAAATGATGGAAATAAATCTAGAAATGGGTGGGTGAAGATCTGACATTCTGGGTTGGATCGTTATTTCCTTTGGAAATAGGAAGACATCCATCCTGGGGAACAATGTGAGCCGAAGGAGAAGAAAAAGAAGACAAAGAAGAAAAAAAGACAAGTCAACCTTGAGCCCCATCAAAATCAAACTCTTCACTGTGGGCAGAATTAGTCTGTGATACTGCATTCTAACTACCGCACCACCACTTATATCTCCTTCTCCTGCCTAAGGGGTATCAGAAACTCAATTCGACATCACTGTGTTGTTACTGTAATGTACCGATATGACTCTATCAGTAGTGGGATTCAAATTTTTGTTGGGTATGGTGTGGCTTGGTAGGCATGTCAGGGGAAGGATACTGCAAAATCCACATCCCAACCCCACTCTGGGAGAAGGATACTGCAAAATCTCCATTCCCACCCCACTCCAGGGGAAGGATACTGCAAAATCCATATTCCTTCCCCACTCCAGGAGAAGGATACTGCAAAATCTCTATTCCTTCCCCACTCCAGGGGAAGGATACTGCAAAATCCATATACCTTCCCCACTCCAGGGGAAGGATACTGCAAAATCTCTGTTCCTTCCCCACTCCAGGGGAAGGATACTGCAAAATCTCTATTCCTTCCCCACTCCAGGGGAAGGATACTGCAAAATCTCTATTCCTTCCCCACTCCAGGGGAAGGATACTGCAAAATCTCTATTCCTTCCCCACTCCAGGGGAAGGATACTGCAAAATCCATATTCCTTCCCCACTCCAGGGGAAGGATACTGCAAAATCTCTGTTCCTTCCCCACTCCAGGGGAAGGATACTGCAAAATCTCTGTTCCTTCCCCACTCCAGGGAAAGGATACTGCTTAATCCCCATTCCCACACCACTCCAGGTGAAGGATACTGCAAAATCTCTATTCCTTTCCCACTCCAAGGGAAGGATACTGCAAAATCTCTATTCCTTTCCAACTCCAGGGGAAGGATACTGCAAAATCCCCATTCCTCCCCCCCACACACACTCTAGGGGAAGGATAGTGCAAAATCCCCATTCTCACCCCACTTCAGTGGAAGGATACTGCAAAATCTCTATTCCTTTCCCACTCCAAGGGAAGGATACTGCAAAATCTCCATTCCCTCCCCACTCTAGGGGAAGGATACTGCAAAAGCCCCATTGCCCCCCCCCCCACTCCAGGGGAAGGATACTGCAAAATCTCCATTCCCAACCCACTCCAAGGAAAGGATACTGCAAAATCTCCATTCCCTCCCCATTCCAGGGGAAGGATACTGCAAAAACTCCATTCCCTCACCACTCCAAGGGAAGGATACTGCAAAATCTCCATTCCCTCCCCACTCCAGGGGAAGTATACTGCAAAACCCCCATTCCCACCCCACTCCATGGGAAGGATACTGCAAAATCCCCATTCCCACCCCACTTCAGTGGAAGGATACTGCAAAATCTCTATTCCTTCCCCACTCCAGGGGAAGGATACTGTAAAATCCACATTCCCTCCCCACTCCAGGGGAAGGATAGTGCAAAATCTCCATTCCCTCCCCACTTCAGGGGAAGGATACTGCAAAATCTCTATTCTTTCCCCACTCCACAGGAAGGATACTGCAAAATCTCCATTCCCTCCCAACTCCGGGAGAAGGATATTTCAAAATCTCCATTCCCTCCCGACTCCAAGGGAAAGATACTGCAAAATCTCCATTCCCTCCCCACTCCAGGGGAAGGATACTGCAAAAGCCCCATTCTCACCCCACTTCAGTGGAAGGATACTGCAAAATCTCTATTCCTTCCCCACTCCAGGGGAAGGATACTGTAAAATCCACATTCCCTCCCCACTCCAGGGGAAGGATAGTGCAAAATCTCCATTCCCTCCCCACTTCAGTGGAAGGATACTGCAAAATCTCTATTCTTTCCCCACTCCACATGAAGGATACTACAAAATCTCCATTCCCTCCCAACTCCGGGAGAAGGATATTGCAAAATCTCCATTCCCTCCCCACTCCAATGGAAAGATACTGCAAAATCTCCATTCATTCTCCACTTCAGTGGAAGGATATTGCAAAATCCCCATTCCCAACCCACTCTAGGGGAAATATACTGCAAAATCTCTATTCCCTCCCCACTCCAGGGGAAGGATATCGGCCAAGTGTATTGGTGGTTATTGAAACGGATGTCCATGTGCCGCCTCTATGTTGGTTGAGGCAGGCAGGATTTCCTTAAGTACCATTTGTTGGGGGTCAAGGGAAAGGGAGGGTTTTGCCTTCTATTTCTGCTCAAGATCCCCATGTACAATTGGTGGGCCATTGTGTGACACAGAATGCTGGACTTGATGGGCTTTGGCCTGATTCAGCTTGGCTCTTCTTATGTTCTTATGTTCTAAGGATACTGCAAAATCCCAATTCCCATCCCACTCCAGGGGAAAAGATACTGCATTATTACTGGTGGTATTTACCAGTTCTCAGAACTACTCAAAATTTCTGCTACTGGTTCTCCAGAACTGGTCAGAACCTGCTGGACTCTATGCTCCTTCCTTCTGTCCTTGCCTGATCCATCTCTCAACTCATACGACTTTTGGTAAGCAAATAAATTCCTCTGAAGGCCAAAACCTTGAAAAATGCCAGAGTGAGGATGTCAACGTCCCCTATGACTGCAGAAGCTCAGCTGCCTACAGCTAAGCAGCCTATAAACAGTACCAGTAGGAAGTTAATTAACATTGACTTTGCAGGAAGATGTTCAATGTGGAATATCACATGGTCTAAATGCGAGAGGAGCTTGTTGGGAATAGAAAGTTTTGATTCACTTCCTTGTTGAGAAGGGAAAAAAAATAGAAAGGTATCTTGCAAAAAAAAAAAAAGAATATTGATTCTTGTGTTCTTTACCCTTGGATCTAAAGATAACTCTTGTAGCTGGTCTTGGACAATTACATTGCCTCAAATATTTGGAAGACTTTAATAGCGGATAAATCCGGTACTTTGTACACAGAGCTTAAGGGCAGATCTTCCAGGAAATCCCTTGGTCCTCCTTAGTTTTAATTTTGCATAAGATTGCTTGCAGTCAATTTCCACACCCCCACTGTATTTAATTAGACAAATTGATCCATCTACAACATTAGCCTTGGAAATATATGAACCTGCTAAGGAAATATTCACAACTCATCCCATTTCTCTCCTCCCTGATACTCATCCTGAGCAAACATGAACTAATTATTTTTATTTATTTCATTTTATTTATTTATTTTGTCCAATACACAATGAAGGTTATAGAGGGTATACTCGAAGTAAAATCTATCAAAGGAAGAATAGAAGAGAAAATGTAGGAATAAAATACATCAATGAAAGAATAGAAGAAAAGATACAGGGATAGAAGAGAAGATATAGGAGATATAGGAGAGACAATAGGACAGGGGACAGAAGGCACACTCGTGCACTTATGCACGCCCCTTACTGACCTCTTAGGAATCTGGAGAGGTCAACTGTGGAGAGTCTAAGGGTAAAATGTAGGGGGTTAGGGGATGATACTACGGAGTCCGGTAATGAGTTTCACTCTTCGACAACTCGATTACTAAATTTGTATTTTATACAGTCAGGTTTGGAACGGTTAATATTAAGTTTGAATTTGTTGTGTACTCTTGTGTTGTTGTGGTTGAAGCTGAAGTAGTCTTTGACAGGCAGGACGTTGCAGCATATGATCTTGTGGGCAATACGTAGATCATGTTTGAGGTGTCTTAGTTCTAAGCTTTCTAGACCCAGGATTGGAAGTCTAGTTTCGTAGGGTATTCTGTTTCGAGTGGAGGAGTGAAGGTGCTCTTCTGGTAAAGTATCTTTGGACATTTTCGAGGGTGTTAATGTCTGAGATGAGGTATGTAGAAAAGCCTGGAATGTAATACCTTTGGAACAATGTCCATATTTACGGGACCATCTCCTGCCACAAACCTCCCACAGGCCTATTAGGTCGCACAGAATCGACCTCCTCCAGGTCCCGTCGACTAAACAATGTAAGTTGGTGGGTCTGCAGGGAGGGCCTTTTTCATTGCTGCCCCGACTCTATGGAACCACTGCTCCCACTCTACTGGCTTTTCAAAAAGCTTTAAGACCTGGCTTTATCCACAGGCCTGGGGGCTGTGAACTCTAACATCAGACGTGCCCAAATAATGTTTTGCTGGTGTGTTTGTTAGATTGATTTTTTGGGTTTTTTATAATGGGTTCATTAGGGTTATAATGGGGTTTTAATCTACTGTTGATGTTCGACTTCTTTTTATTATTGTACTATTTTTGCATTAGTTTGTAATTGCCTTAGTTTCTTGTTCTCTTTTGCAGGTGTAAGTCACTTTGACCGCTGCAGTATATGAAATGAATTCTTTACAAACAAGATTCTCACAAGAGTCCTCTTTAACAAGATTTGTTGAAATGGATGGAGTGGGGCTGTAGAAAAAATATTGCAAATGAACTCATTTCCATTTAAAATCAATACATTCCTGTATACATTAAGGGAGGCACTTTCTGATTTTTTTTTGCCCCTAGTAACCTTCCTTCTTGCTGCTAGGGAAGTGGTTCTTCTCACTGATAAAGAGGAATTAAGTTCTGATTGTTTACCTAACACTCTCCTGAAGAGTTTGTTTTTGTCCTTGGAACCAGAGGTGGCTTCCTTCTGGTTCAGGTCGGTTCACCCAAACTGGTGTTCTGTCTGGGTCACTCTGGAAGCTATGACCAACCCAAAAAGATCATCCAGACACACCGGTTGAATCCAAACACAGTTTTATAATGATAAAGAGAAAAGAAGCCAACAGAAAATGTCCTTACAGGTCAGGAAAGCACTGCAACTCCAAAAGAAACACGAAAGAAATTGTTCATACAGAAACACAGGATCCTTGATGCCAAACGAGGCTGTTGCTAACAGACACAAACCTCCCACCGGTCTTCAAGTCTGCTGGGCCACGAGCCAGGAACAAAAACGCTGAGAGAAAATGCAGATAACACCAACTCCACTTTGATAACACACCACGCTGCCGAAAGGGTTCACAGGCCTTATAAACCCTTCCCTGCTAATGAGGACCACACCCAACCCCCAGGTGCTCCTCATTCAGCGCTGATAATATCTACGCAGTTGATTTCTCTTTTGATCTATGCGTCTCTGTCTCATACTAATGATAGCTTGTGCTTCGTCATCCAGGGACTCCAGGGAATCCAAGCTACTTGCTTGAGATAGCCCTTCCCCAGGGCTCCCAGGCCTTGCTTCATCGTCACTTTCTTGACTGCTGTCTCCACTGTCTGGCTGCAAATAACTCTCCCTTCCGCTCTCAGACTGCCCCGGGCATGGAACCAGCAGAGACGCAGCTGGTCTTTGATCTGGCTCAGGCTGAACCACAACACCTGGTAGAAAAACAGTTGGTGATGTCATGATGACATCACAGACCCAGTTCAGTTGGTGCCAATCTGTGGGTGCTGCCATCTTTTTTTTTTTTTATGAATTTTTATTTTGGGGAAAAAAAATTTCCCAGGTTTTTTCTTCTGCGCGTATGCAGAAGATGGGTTTGCAGCAGGAATGGTTAGGGTGTTCTATCACTGAAGGTTTTTCAGAAGAGATTGGTCATGGGTTTGTCTCAAATGTGGTAGCAGGGTTGGATTAGAAATAGAAGACTTCCAAGGCCACTCCCAACTCTGTTATTCTGTTATTATTGTTTATCTAAAGACTTGAAATTTGGTCAAATGTTAGGAGAAGGTAGGTAGAAATTGTGGGCTAAGTCAAATAAGAGTTTGCACAACGAAGAGGGAATCAAGCTATTCTCCAAAGCAATGGGTAGAGAAGCAAGTTAAAACAAAGGAGGAATTTCCTGATAGAACAATTAATCAGTGGAACAGCTTGCCTCCAGAAGTTGTGAATGCTCCAACATTGGAAGTTTTTAAGATGTTGGATAAATATTTGTCTGGGGTGGTGTAAAGTTTCCTGTCTAAGCAGGGGGTTGGACTAGAAGACCTCCAAGATCCCTTCCAACTCTTATTCTATTCTATTCTATTCTATTCTATTCTATTCTAGAGTCACTGTGTATCCACAAATGGATTCTTGAATTCCATTGACTTTTGTCTAATTCCAAGCAAGTGCTAACTGTGAGCTGAGAATATTTCTATGCACAGGCTATGTAGATATAAATCAACTTAATTGGACTTTCACATATGAAATTGGTCTTTCGCATCAACATCAACTCACAATTGGAGAAGAGTCCACTAAGAAGCTATGGGAGACTTTTGATCCTGGTATTCATCATCTCTTTGGGTTAGATGGGAAATTTTGAACAACATCTCACTGGTTGTATACGCCGAACCTCTGAATTGAGGTGTAAAAATGATGGAGAAATAAGAGAACCTTTGATTCTGCAGCATGACAGAGCTGGAAGGCATTTAGGAGGTCTTCGAGTCCAATCAAACCTTCAAATAAGAAACCCTACACAATTTCATAAGATGGTTGTCCATTTTCTTTTTTAAAATCTCCAGTGATGGAGCACCCATAACCTCTGGAAGTAAGTGCCTATACTGATGGTTGGTTGGTTGGTTGGTTGGTTGGTTGGTTGGTTGGTTGGTTGGTTGGTTGGTTGGTTGGTTGGTTGGTTGGTTTCTTTCTTTCTTTCTTTCTTTCTTTCTTTCTTTCTTTCTTTCTTTCTTTCTTTCTTTCTTTCTTTCTTTCTTTCTTTGTTTGTTTGTTTGTTTGTTTGTTTGTTTGTTTGTTTATTTATTTATTTATTTATTTATTTATTTATTTATTTATTTATTTATTTATTTATTTATTTATTTATTTATTTATTTATTTATTTATTTATTTATTTATTTATTTATTTATTTATTTATTTATTTATTTATTTATTTATTTATTTATTTATTTATTTATTTATTTATTTACTTACTTACTTACTTACTTACTTAATATGCCGCCCCACTCCGAGGACTCAGGGAAGTTTACAACATATTAAAAAATGGTAACAATGTCCTAAATCCAATATTAATATAAGTTAACTGGTCTAAAACTCAAATTCGTTAAAAAACAATTACTCTCATTCATACAATCAAGCAGGCGAAATTCCATTCATCAGCCAGGGGCTAGTTATCTAGTTATCCAAGCCTGGTGGCATAGCTGGGTCTTCAAGTTCTTGCAGAAGGTGAGGAGGGTGGGGGTAGTGCGAATCTCTGGGGGGAGCTGGTTCCAGAGGGCTGGGGCCCTCACAGAGAAGGCTCTTACCCTAGACCTCACCAACTGACATTGTCTAGTTCAGTGATTTTCAACCTTTTTGGGAGCCGCGGCACATTTTTTACATTTACAAAATCCTGGGGCACACCACCAACCAAAATGACACAAAATGACACTCTAAGACAGTACATATTATACATATTATCCCCCCTTGTGTGTGTCTGTATATACACACTCTTGAACCATTTCCAAAAATAGGTGAGGGCTGGGGGTTTTTTTCTCCCTTATTCTTTCCAAAAACAGATGAGGGCTGGGGGGTTTTCTCTCTTATTCTTTGGGTGTTTTTTATCATATGCTTTAAATAAAGAGTCACTTTATTTTTTTATTTTTTTATTCTTTGTCCAATATACAATACATATGGAAGAGAATAGACATTAAGTAATATATATAACGATAGAAAGTAAAGAGAAGAGAAGTAGATGGGAGGGAGAGAATATATATGATATAAGAGATAAGGAGAGAATATATATGATATATATATATATATAGATAAGGAGAGAATATATATGATATATGAGATAAGGAAAGACAATTGGACAGGGGACGATAGGCACATCAGTGCACTTATATACGGCCCTTACTGGCCTCTTAGGAACTTGGAGAGGTCAATCGTGGAGAGTCTAAGGGGGTTGGGAGTTGACACTACAGAGTCCGGTAATGAGTTCCACGCTTCTACAACTCGATTGTTAAAGTCATATTTTTTTACAGTCAAGTTTGGAGCAGTTAATATTAAGTTTGAATCTGTTGTGTGCTCTTGTGTTGTTGCGGTTGAAGCTGAAGTAGTTGTTGACCGGAAGGACATTGCAGCATATGATCTTGTGGGCAATATTTAAATCATGTTTTAGGCGCCGCAGTTCTAAGCTTTCAAGACCCAGGATAGATAGTCTATTTTTGTAGGATATTCTGTTTCGAGTGGAGGAGTGAAGGGCTCTTCTGGTGAAATATCTTTGGACGTTTTCAAGGGTGTTGATGTACGAGTCTGCGGAGAGGGGCAGCATACAAATCCAATAAATAAATAAATGAATGAATGAATGAATGAATGAATGAACGAACGAACGAACGAACGAACAAACGAACGAACGAATGAATGTGGTATGGGTTCCAGACAGATGAGCTGTATTCAAGGATGGGTCAGGTTAACAACTTGAAGCCTTTTTGGCGGTATTGTTATTAATTCTAGGTTGGTTCCTTCTTTGTTTACTTTCCATCCATTGCTTCTTGTACTGTCATCAGACTCTTTGGAAAATAGATTGCCACAGAGGGAACAAGTAGATGGGTAGAGTCACATCGTGAAAATATCCTGGTGTGAATTGAAGGAAGAGGTAGGAAGTCTTGAAAAAGAAAACCCAAACCGAGAGAGACAAAGCTACTAATGATTTTCTGCAAACGTTTGTTCTGCCTAATTGATGCTCATTATTCAACATACCTCACAACAAAGTGAGATTTATGTCTAAGAGCCAACACCACTCACCTGAAAGTGAAGGGAAGGATGCTAACAAACTACCCTTAAAATGTTGCAGAATACTGCTATTTGTATTTAAACCAATCAGATATTTCATCTCCCCAAACCATTCTGCGATTAATCTGCAAATGCCCCCAGGGTATGGTCTGAAAATGTGATTTCAGTCACTTGGCTATCATTCTTTACAGGATTCAGGTCAAACGAGGGGCAAAACTTTCTCCAAACCAAACAACAAATGCCTGCAATAAATATCCATTGGTGAATTATTCATACATAACAGCATCGGTGACTGTTTGAGCATGCTAAATTAACTGGCATTGATTTCTGGCTTTTTCCCCC
Source organism: Erythrolamprus reginae (assembly GCF_031021105.1). NCBI lineage: Eukaryota > Metazoa > Chordata > Lepidosauria > Squamata > Dipsadidae > Erythrolamprus > Erythrolamprus reginae. The sequence continues at coordinate 249,770,170 of NC_091952.1, forward strand.
CTTTATGCCTAGTCGTACAAGCTTTTTTGTACTTTTACTTCGCCTTAACAAATAAAGTATTGATTTAACTGCATAGAACATGTTTTATTTAAACTTTGGCCTTTGTCAGCAACTTGCTCTTTCTACCCAGCATGCTCTGCACTGACTTTCCAATGCCACTCATACCTGAAGGTGAAATCCCTGGAAAAGTTTCCTCCTGTTGGTTATCTAAGGGATGTATACAAATATTTCCAGCCTTGCTAATAGCAGTGAGCATTAAAAGCACATTGTGTGTTCTTAAAAGGTCTCACAATGGGAAAGAGAGATAGAGAGAGGGAGGGAGGGAGAGGGAAGGAGAGAGAGGGAGGGAGGGAGAGAGAGGGAGAGGGAGGGAGGGAGAGGAAGAGAGAAAGAGTGTGGGAGGGAGGGAAAGAGGGAGAGGGAGGGAGGGTGGAAGGGAGGGAGGAAGAGAGAGGGGGAAGGAGGAAGAGAGAGGGAGAGGGAGGAGGGGGAGAGGAAGGGAGGGTGGAAGGGAGGGAGAGATAGGAATAGAGAGAGGAAGGGAGGAAGGGACAGAGGAAAGGAGAGAGGGTGAGAGGGGCTCTATAACCTGTGAACCTATGACCCCAGAACAAGCAGTGTTCTGGGGTCATGCAACTGCTATTTATGATGTCTTTCGATGGTTTCCAGCAACAAAATCCCAACAATGCCCAGTCAAGTGAATACGTTTGCTCAACGACCATCACATTTTCTTAATGACCTATGTCTTTTTAACATTCCCAAAATATTTCATTCTTCTGGGGAGTGGATACTCACTTTCTACACAATGATCATAAATTAGAATAAGAAACGGTGGGGAGAATACAGGGTTGTTTCTCTCCTTTGGTGATACAGTGGTACCTTTATTTATTATTTAGATTTTTATGCCGCCCCTCTCCGCAGACTCGGGGCGGCTTTACCTACAAACGCCTCTACTTACAAACTTTTCTAGATAAGAACCGGGTGTTGAAGATTTTTTTGCCTCTTTTCAAGAGCCACTTACAAACTCAAGCCTCCGAAACTGTAACTGGAAAAGGCGGGAAGAAGCCTCCATGGGGCCTCTCTAGGAATCTCCTTGGAGGAAACAGGGCCGGAAGGAAGGGAGAAGCCTCCGTGGGGCCTCTCTAGGTATCTCCTGGGAGGAAACAGGGCCGGAAGGAAGGGAGAAGCCTCCGTGGAGCCTCTCTAGGTATCTCCTGGGAGGAAACAGGACTGGAAAAGGTGGGGAGAAGCCTCCGTGGGGCCTCTCTAGGAATCTCCTTGGAGAAAACAGGGCCGGAAGGAAGGGAGAAGCCTCCGTGGAGCCTCTCTAGGTATCTCCTGGGAGGAAACAGGACTGGAAAAGGTGGGGAGAAGCCTCTGTGGGACCTCCCTAGGAATCTCCTGGGAGGAAACAGGGCTTCCACCCTCCCTGTAGTTTCCCCAATCGCATGCATTATTTGCTTTTACATTGATTCCTATGAGAAATATTGCTTCTTCTTACAAACTTTTCTACTTAAGAACCTGGTCACAGAACGAATTAAGTTCGTAAGTAGAGGTACCACTGTACTTATATCCCAAAGGGCAAAATCTCTGCTGGTTTGAGCTGAAATCTAGTTAATGCTTCTAAATCCTTGGCCAGCAACTCCATGTGTGTCACTGATGTGTTTTGCTAGCCTTCCCGAAGCACCAGTGATGTCTTAGATTGGGGGAGATTATTGTTATTCAATGCAAGTCAGAGGCACTACCAGCAAATGACATATTTATTATGCCCTATTGTTGGTTGTCATTTGTCTCAACACCAGCTTGAGTGGATTTCAGGTCTGACAGGAAGACTCAACCAGAAGTTGCTGGCGTTGCCGTGTGATTAAGCATTCCGCTCAACGTTGCACATTTTGTAATGAGGTCTTAGCACCAAATAGATGTGTTTGAAAGGATACTGTTGACATTGTTCCTTTGAAATTACTGGGTACATTCAGCTCCCTCCCCGGTGCCCTTGACCTATTGAACATCCCCACTGATAGCTGGATGCTGATAGCAACTCAGTGCCACTACATACAAATGAAAGGAGAAAGCTGAGATGTATCATTGTGTACAATTTACATACAAATGAATGTCTTTAAAGAAATGGGAATAAATCTACTTCCCGAGATGATATGATACCTGGCAGGAGAAGCATTTTTAAAAATGTGTTCTTTTAACATTCAGATCTCATTTAATGTCTTCTTCCATGAATCCACCCCTCCCTCAGCTCAGGTAAAGACAGTGGCACACCTAATCACAATCTATCTATCTATCTATCTATCTATCTATCTATCTATCTATCTATCTTTCTTTCTTTCTTTCTTTCTTTCTTTCTTTCTCTACTTCTTTCTTTCTTTCTTTCTTTATTATTTATTTATTTATTTCTTCTTTCTTTCCTTCTTTCTTTTTCTTTCTTTCTTTCTTTCCTTCATTCCTCCATCCATTCTTTCTTTCTCTCTCTCTCTTTCTTTCTTTCTTCTTTCTTTCTTTCTTTCTTTTTCTTTCTTTCTTTCCTTCATTCCTCCATCCATTCTTTCTTTCTCTCTCTCTCTCTTTCTTTCTTTCTTCTTTCTTTCTTTCTTCCTTTCTTTCCTTCCTTCCTTTCTTTCTTCTCTCTCTCTATCTTTCTTTCTTTATTTCTTCTTTCTTTCTTTCTTTCTTTCCTTCCTTCTTTCTTTCTCTCTCTCTCTCTTTCTTTCTTTCCTTCCTTCCTTCTTTCTTTTTCTTTCTTTCTTTCCTTCTTTCTTTCTTTCTTTCCTTCCTTCCTCCATCCATTCCTTCTTTCTCTCTCTTTCTTTCTTCTTCTTTGTTTCTCCTTCCTTCCCTCTTTCTTCCCTTGCTTTCATTCTCCTTCCTTCCTTCCTTCCTTCCTTCCCTCCCTCCTTCCTTCCTTCCTTCCTTCCTCTCTTTTCCTCGCTTAATAGACTGGTTGAGAGAACAAGCTGAAACTGAATTTCTACAGGAGTACTCTACATAAAATAGGAAAATGGATTTGGGGACCAACATTTAGCTAATCACACTTTTCTTAAAAGAACAGAAACCCTTAAACCCTGGGAATGTTTCTTGATCCCCACACTGCTAGATTAGTAGGTGAGAGCTCTGGCAAGCGACATATTTGCACATTTACATGCTGAGTGCTCATTGCATTACTAGTCAGATGGATAACGTCCCATATTGCTTATTGTACTTGATTCTGGGCCATTCTTAAACAATATCTAGAACTTAGAGTTATGCAAACCACCACATTTAGATTGATAATTGGTGCAAGGAAGAGTGTTCACACCAGGCCTGTGTGGGGAGTTTTGCACAAACCTTATGGGTACAAATATGTAGGTCTTGGCATATTTGGGTTTCTTCCCATGTAGGTTTCAGAGATTCCTGGCGACGTTTTGATGAGGTCCCACTCGTCATCTTCAGGCTGGTGCTTTCAGCTTTGTGCTAGGGTGAACAAAGTGAACAAAACAAAGTTTGCCCCAGCACAAAGCCGAAAGCACCAACCTGAAGATGACAAGTTTACATGACAAGAAACTCGAATATACCAAAACCTACATACCTGTATATATGTAACATATTTTTGCTGATAATGAAAAGGAAGGGAGACTACTATAGATCTATTGCGGGCTTATTTGCCTTCATCATGTAGCCACACCCTTTTACTGGGATTTGAACCTGGGGCCTCTGCCTTGTACATATATATATATGCACACACACACACACATATTGAAAGATGGATGGAAAGAGAGAGAGGGAGTGAAAGAGAGAGATAAATGAAAAGATGGGTGAAAGGAAAGAGAGAGCGAGAGATGACTTTAATGTAACAATTTTAATGTAACAATCTGGATTTAATGTAACAATCTGGATGGGTGCCAACAAGCTCAAACTCAATCCAGACAAGACGGAGTGGCTGTGGGTACTGCCTCCCAAGGACAATTCCATCTGTCTGCCCATCACCCTGGGGGGGGGGAATTATTGACCCCCTCAGAGAGGGTCCGCAACTTGGGCATCCTCCTCAATCCACAGCTGACATTAGAACATCATCTTTTGGCTGTGGTGAGTGGGACGTTTGCCCGGGTCCACCTGGTGCACCAGTTGCAGCCCTATCTGGACCGGGAGTCACTGCTCACGATCACTCATGCCTTTATCACCTTGATCTTCGACAATGCTCTCTACAGGGGCTACCCTTGAAGAGTGTTCAGAAACTTCAGCTCGTCCAAAATGCAGTCGCGCGAGCAGTCTTGGGCCTTCTAAGAAATGCCCATATCTCACCATCACTCCGTGGACTGCATTGGCTACCAATTTGTTTCTGGACACAATTCAAAGTGTTGGTTATGACCTATAAAGCCCTTCATGGCATAGGACCAGATTATCTCCAAGACCACCTTCTGCGGCACAAATCCCAGTGACTGGTGAGGTCCCACAGAGTTGGTCTCCTTAGGATCCCATCGACCAAACAATGTCAGCAGGTGGGACCTAGGGAAAGAGCCTTCTCTGTGAAGGCCCCGGTCCTCTAGAATCAGCTCCCCCCAGAGATTCGTACTTCCCCCACCCTCCTTGCCTTCCAAAAAAGTTTAAAAACTCATCTTTGCCGCCAGGCCGGGGGTTCCTTAGACCAGCGTTTCCCAACCGGTGTGCCGCGGCACACTACTGTGCCGCGAGACATCGTCAGGTGTGCCGCGGCGAGAGGCGGCGGAGGAGAGTGGGCGGATCGGGCGGGCAATGGGGCAGGGCGGAGAAGCCAGGGGCGCGTTTGGCCGGAGGCACCTACTGCCGCACCTTCCTGCCCCTGCCTCCCCACGGTGCCTCCAGCCAAACGCGCCCTTGGCTTCTCCACCCTGCCCCATTGCCTGCCCGATCCGCCCACTCTCCTCTGCCACCGCCTCCTGCCTTGGGGCGAGCAATCCGGGAGTCCGGGACTGTGTGGCTTTGCGCCATGAAGAGAAAACGGCCGACTTTTCCCTGCTGCCGTTTTCTCTTCATGGCGCAAAGCCACACAGTCCCAGACTCCCGGATCGCTCGCTTCTCCGGTCAGCAAAGCCATCTGCCCAGGAAAGCGCCGCGCTGGCCGGAGAAGCGAGCGATCCGGGAGTCCGGGACTGTGTGGCTTTGCGCCATGAAGAGAAAACGGCAGCAGGGAAAAGTCGGCCGTTTTCTCTTCATGGCGCAAAGCCACACAGTCCCGGACTCCCGGATCGCTCGCTTCTCCGGCCAGCACGGCGCTTTCCTGGGCAGATGGCTTTGCTGACCGGAGAAGCGAGCGATCCGGGAGTCCGGGACTGTGTGGCTTTGTGCCATGAAGAGAAAACGGCCGACTTTTCCCTGCTGCCGTTTTCTCTTCATGGCGCAAAGCCACACAGTCCCGGACTCCCGGATCGCTCGCTTCTCTGGTCAGCAAAACCATCTGCCCAGGAAAGCGCTGCGCTGGCCGGAGAAGCAAGCGATCCGGGAGTCCGGGACTGTGTGGCTTTCGGCCGGGCTAACGGGAGGCGGCGTGAGGCCGGGCGCTGGGGACGTCTGGGAGGGCGAGGAGGCTGATGGCTGCTGCGCACTCCACTCTCTCTCCGGCTCTCTCTCGCTCTTTCTTTTTCTCTCTGTTGCTGGCGTGGTGAACGAGAGAGAAAGAGAGAGAGAGAAAAAGGAGGAGAGAGAGAATGAGAGAAAGAAAGCAAGAGAAAGAGAGGGAAAGAAAGCAAGAGAGAGAGAGAAAGAAAGGGGGGAAGGAGGGAGAGGGAAAGACATAGAGGGAGGGAAGGAGGGAGAGAGAAAGAGAGCAAAAAAGAGAGGAAGAAAGAAAGAAAGAGGGATGGAGAGAAAGAAGGGAAGGAAGGAAGAGAGAGAAAGAGGGAGGGAGAAATAGAGTGAAATGGAGGAAGAGATTTTTTTTTGTCCAAACTTTTCTTTAGCCCCCCCCGCCCCCCCTTCAGTGTTCCCCAGAATTTTGAAAACATGAATAATGTGCCGCGGCTCAAAAAAGGTTGGGAAACACTGCCTTAGACCTTCCCCCCTGACCGATGAATGCTTAGTTTGACTGCTGAATGAATGATATTGATAGTTTTTAATTAGAAGTTTAAGACTGTTTTTAAGGTATAATTGGATTGTTATTATTGTTTCCTGTTTTTCTGTACATGCTGTGAGCCACCCGGAGTCCTCGGAGATGGGTGGCATATAAATCCCATTCAATAAATAAATAAATAAAATTTCTTATTTCAGGATAAGTTATCCTTCCATAATACTCCAAGGTTTGTGCATCTCTTTCTCTCTGTGTGTATGAGTATTTCTCTGTCTCTCATTATCTTTCTTTCTATCCAGTGCACAGTTTGGGCATCTAATCACTTGCAAACAAAAGAGAATAAGTGTGAAGATGTAAACTCTTTGCTTGCAAACTGGCACATATGCTAGGTTTGCAAAGAAGCATAAAATATGTCACAGCAGGCTGACAGAAGAAAGAGGGGTGATTTTTTTTTTCTAGCTTTGGCAGGAGGTATTGTTGGAGTGAAAAGCAATCAGATGTGGAGCAGAGACGGCAACAGCTGGGAGGGCAAAAGGAGCCACACATGGCCAGAAAGAAGAAACAGCTGAAAGAGATATCTGAAAGGAAATTGCAACTCTGGATTGTGGATGGTGAGTAGCAACTGAAAGTGGTCCAGGCACAGAACAACCCCACAAGATGGTTAGCTTTCTTAAGTCTCTGCTGAAGATAGCTCAGTGTGGGAGGAAGCAGAAGCTAGTTGCTAAATACTTATCTTAGAAATTAATGGAATAGGATTTTAGGCCTTTAGTTGAGTTTTGTTAGCATACTGTATTTTAGATTAATTAGTTTATATATTTACACTTAGCCATGATAGACAGGCAGGCAGGCAGGCAGGCAGGCAGGCAGGCAGGCAGGCAGGCAGGCAGCAGACAGACAGACAGGCAGGCAGGCAGGCAGGCAGACAGACAGACAGACAGACAGACAGACAGACAGACAGACAGGCTGTAGATAGGAGGGTGAGAGAGTGGGGGAGAGAGATAGAGATTGAAGTGAAGGTTGAAAGGGAGAGGAGGAGAGGGAGGGAGATGGACATTCTATCTATCTATCATCTATCTATCTATCTATCTATCTATCTATCTCTATCCATCCATCCATCCCTATCTATCTATCTATCTATCTATCTATCTATCTATCTATCTATCTATCTATCTATCTATCTATCTATCTATCTAAATATGAATTGGTAGTATACAAAGATATAACAATGTTTATATTCATGATACTAGTAAAAGAGAAACATTAGGACAGGGGAGAGAAGGTACACTGGTGCACTTATGCACGCCCCTTACTGACCTCTTATGAATCAGGAGAGGTCAACAGTTTATAGTCTAAGGGTAAAGTTTTGGGGGATTAGGTGATGATACTACAAAGTCAGGTAGGGAGTTCCATGCATTAACTACTTGGTTACTAAAGTTGTATTTCCTGCAGTCGAGTTTGGAGCAGTTTACTTTAAATGTGTATCTGTTGTGTGCTCATGGATTGTTGTGGTTGAAGCTGAAGTAGTCGTGGACAGAAAGGACATTGCAGCAGATGATTTTATGGCTATGCTTAGGTTGTGTTTAGGGGGCCTAGTTCTAAGCTTTCTAAACCTAGGATTGTAAGTCTAGTTGGGTAGGGCATTCTGTTGCGAGTGGAGGAATAAAGGGCTCTTCTAGTAAAGTATCTTTGGACATTTTCTAATGTGTTTATGTCTGATATGTGATGTGGGTTCCAGACAGATGAGCTGTATTCAAGAATTGGTGTGGTGAAAGCTTTGTATGCTCTGGTTAGTGGTGTGAGATTACCGGAGCAGAAGCTACATAGGATTAGATTAACAACTCTTGAAGCCTTTTTGGCAATGTTGTTGCAGTGGGCTTTGGCACTTAGGTCATTTGATATGAGTATTCCAAGGTCTTTTACGGAGTGAGGGTTGTCTCTAAGGTCTTGTTTTTGATGTTCAGATTATTTTTGCCAATGTGTAGGACAGAACCTTTTTTGGTTGAGATTTGCAGATGTTGGACTATTTAGGCACAAAGTCAAGGTCTTTTTGAAGAGTAGCTGTGTTATCCGTGGTGTTGAAAAGTTTTACACTGTCGACGAAGAGAATGCAGTTGCTTGTAATGTGATCTCAAAGGTAATTTATATAGAGTGTTGTGGTTAGCTGTGGCCCAGCTCCTGCCCCAAGGACTGTGGATGTGGGGGAGACATCCACATGCTGCAGGCCTGTTTTGCCCCTGGTGGAATCTGATGATGAAGGCTCCTCTGACTAAGAAGACATGAGTGACAGGGAGGAGGAGAGTATGGCAGACAGCTCAGAAGGAGATCAATTATCTAGCTCCTCCTTGGATTCAGAACAAGAGTTAATGATACAGCCACGCATGCGGAGAGCGATGCATAGGCAGCAACAACTGAGAGATTATTATCAAAGAAAATGAGGCCACCTGTAGTTGGGTGGGCCTGTGGTAATTAGTGAGGCTGCTATAAAGAGCAGCCTGTGGGTTTGGCCATTCTGGAGGATTATCTGATTGTTGTGTTTCATGACTGCTTTACTGACTTTGACCTTTTGTGTGCTGATTTTTCCCCACTTTGAAACTAAACCAGAGCAAAGTGTGTTTCACTTTGTGAAAGAAGAAGGACTGTGAATTGCCTCACAGCTGCAAGCTAAGTATCACAGGACTGATAAGGGACTTGTACAAATGACCAGTTTGTTTGGAGACCAGTGCTCTTTGCTATACCAAAAGAGGGCTTGGTTTAAGTGAATTTTCATTATAAAGAACATTGTTTTGAATTTTCAAACGTGTGTGTGTCTGAAATTTGTAACTGTGAATTTTTGGGAGGAGTCAACCAGAGAGCCCAACAGAGCAATAGAGTATGAAGAATGCTCCTCCAAATACGCTGCCTTGGGGTACGCCACTGTTAACTGGAACAGGATTATATACGGTATTCCCTATTTTGACAATTTGTTGTCTGTACATACAGACACACAGAGAGAGGGAATATTCTTAAAGATCTTGTAAACATAATTTGCACTAAGCTTATATATCAATAAATGGAACTATATACACAACTACAGGCAAATGTCTTATTTTGCTCCTATCCATTTCTGCCTTCAGACAGGTGAATTTATTGACTTTTGAAATTTTAAATAGCTTAAGGCCTGAATATCCAAAGGGTTGCTTTTCTTGTTAAAGATGACTCAGCTTGCTGAAATTGAGAGAAGAACCACTTTCCAAAGATGTTTTGTTTGCAAGAAGCTCATCTTTTTATAATGCAAGATAAGGCCACCTTCTCAATAGACCTCAGACTATGAAATTCATTTCTTCCTGAGTTACATAAAGCTTCAATTTTTGTAGTATTTGCGGGGATGGGTTGAGGGTGGAAAATGTGAAATCATCTCTCTTCCACCAGGCTTTGAACTGCTTTATCATTTTGGTTAATTATTATATTACTAATTTTTAATCCATATTTTAAACTTTGTATATAACCTGTTGCTTTAAAAAAAAAAAAAAAAGTTAATTGTCTTAAATGCATTCAGAGCAAAAATGCAGGACATGTATATCAAGTAATAAGCTGACAAACAAACAAATATCAGGTCTGTGATCTATGACTATACTCATGCATTCAAATCATTTTGACCTTCTGTCAAATTAAAATTTGCAACTCAGCAGGGTGCCTTAGAGGTGTTGTGGCACACAAAGCTTTGGCAATTGCGTTCCGTTTAAGGAGCATTCCGTGATTGTTGACAAATAAATGTCAATCATTTCTGCCTACAATGAAGGTTATTCTAGCAGATCCTTTATGGTTTCTCTTGGGGGGAATGATTTTGAACAAAACACTTCATTTTTGCACAAAAGACCTTTCTTCATGATTTCCATTGTCAGATTTCTTTCACGTGTCTGTATGCATCCAAAAGAAAATTGCCTCTTTTTTATACTTTTGGTCTTTGGATCTTTTTAACACAAATACTTATGTGGCATAAATTACAGAGCAAGGCCCAGTTCTCTGCCTGCCTACCTGCCTGTCCGTCTGTCCTATTTATCGTTAAGAGGTAATTCTGCGTACATAAAAGGTTTATCAGGTATATTTCAACAGAGTTTAAACAATCGTTTACAAAAAAAAAAAACATTAGCAAAGTACTTGAAGCATTAGATATTTTTTTCCTCTGCATAGTTTATTCTCAGCAGCATAGTTCCCTCTAAGCTGAGCAGTGAGCAATCGCTCACTTAAAAATCATCATCAACTCAGAGTTTTCCAAACCTGCCCAGAAGCCGAGAGGGAAAGAGTGAGAGGGAAGGAGAGAGAGAGGAAGAGAAACAGATAGAAGAAAGAGAGGAAGGAAAAGATAAAAAAAAAGAATGGGAGTAAGGAAGAGAGAAAGAAAATCAAAATCTAGTTTGAAACTAGCTCAACTATTTAAGTGGCATTTTGATATTGATAGAGTTGCCCTATTATGAGATCACTGTTATAGACACACAGTACAGTATATTATTTTGAAATTCTCTGAGGCAAAACAGGGTGGGTTTTTTATTTGTTTGTTTTTTGTTTGTTTATTTGTTTGTTTATTTATTTATTTATTATTTATTTGCCGCCCAATCCCGAAGGGACTGCTGCTCAGACACTATACTTTTCCGCCCACCCCCCAAAAAAATTAGAGGGAACACTGCTCAGCAGCCAAGATCCAAGTATATTTTGAACAGCTGGTGTAATGATCAATCAAAACACTGGGGGGAAAAAATCAAAGCTGTGTAATAAAGATTCAAACATTTCACTTTTGAAATGCTAAATATTTTTGTCACCTTGAAAAGAAAACTAATTTCTGCTAAATTCCCAGAATTAGCGCATTATTAAGCGTAAGTGAAACTCCTACAGACATATCTCTGACAGAGACTGTAGAAGAATACATTCACAAGTATGATAGAATGGCATTGTGGTATAATAGTATATAATTAGATGTATTGATGCTACACAAACATTATTTTACACGTGAATGTACCTCTGCATTGTCAATAATGCATGCTGAAGCTATCATGTTTAATGTGTATAGATCTGGTTCAATTTATGCAGAATGTAGATTTTTTTTAAAGATATATTATCCCACCTTATTTTGATACATAATTCAAAGTAATGAACATGTTTAATACTTCCTCCTGCTTATATTTTTCCCACACTATCAAACCTATGAGTTTGGTTCAGTTAGGGAGACTTAATGGTCCATATTTTGGAATTTTGGATAATTCTTTCCCCAATGCAATATTGCACTTAGCAATAGCACTTGGACTTACAGACTGCTTCACAGTGTTTTTAAAGCCCCCTCTAAGCACTTTATAGAGTCAGCACATTGATTCCTCATTTTGCCGATCTCTGATGGATGGAAGGCTGAGTCAATCTTGAGCTGGTAAGAATCAAACTGCTGGCAGTCGGCAGAATTAGCCTACAATTCTACATTCTAACTTCTGCACCACTACAGCTCAATATTTAATGCAACTGGGTGTTGAATGTTAAAGAAGACAGTTAAAGGAGGTTAGCGGGCAAGATATGAGTTTGAAGGTGCCAAAATATGTACTAAAATGTTAGATAGATGTTAAATAGAAGATATGTGGATGGATGGATGGATGGATGGATAGAGTGGTGGGTAGGTGGGTGGACATGTAGGTAGGTAGGTAGGTAGGTAGGTAGGTAGATAGATAGATAGATAGATAGATAGATAGATAGATGATAGACAGATAGATAGATAGATAGATAGATAGATAGATAGATAGATAGATAGATAGATAGATAGATAGATAATGCTGCTGCTGCTGCTGCTGATGATGATGATGATGATAATGATAGGTCCGAGGTAAAAACAGCCAAACCATATGGACATGGACTGGGGGTGCTGGTCGGTGGCAGCGGCCAGTATTGCAGTGGTTATTATTGCCCAGGGAATCAGACATTTGGTTACTTGGACTCCTATGCCGGACTCTGCTAGAACTTTTAGAACTCAGCTGGCCTGGAGCTTGGCACCATCTTGCTGTTGATTGTTTTTAAGAACTGCTGATTAATTGTACACTGGCATTGGACCTTGTTAGAACTAACCAAAAATATCAGCCAATTTAATGATTTCCTATACTATTTTTGTCTATGTTTTTATGTTCTATGTTTACTGTTTTAGCTAATTTTTAGGGGGGTTAATTATATGTATTATATATTTTTACTTTTTAAACAATTTTTAGGGGGTTAATTTATGTATGTTATGAGTGAATGGGATTATCTTAGTATTTTTTAATTAATTTGTCTTTTAATTAATTACCTAACAATGGATATCCATAATCACTGGAATGAATGGAATGGTGTGAATGGAAATGAATGGGAGGGGCGTGATAGATGGAATGGGGTGGGTGGGTGGGATTATAATATGTATGAAATGAATGAATATGATATGAATGAAATTTCTGGCACACTTGATGCTGGAGAGGCAGGAGGGGAAGGGACACTTATCTCTGGGGTGGCAGAGGGTCAAAACATTATTATTATTATTATTATTATTATTATTATTATTATTATTATTAGTGGTAGTAGTAGCAGCAACAGTAGTAATGGTAGCAGTAGTAGTAGTAGTAGTAGTAGTAGTAGTAGTAGTAGTAATAGTAGTAATTTGATTTATATGCTGCCCAAGTCTACGAGGACTCTGGGCAGCTTACAACAAATAGATAGATGATAGATAGATATGGATGGATGGATGGATGGATGGGTGGATGGATGAGTAGATAGAAAGATAGAAAGATAGCTAGATGATAGATAAATGATAGCTAGATAGCTAGATGATAGACAGATAGACAGATGAAAGATAGACGCATAGACACATAAACAGATGCTTGACTCGGTCGCACGTGTGCGCTCCATGCAGGTGTATGGACTTCTGCATATACACTTTGCTCATGTGTGTAGGTTGCATACATGTGCACAGCTTCAATCCCTGCCTAAATAGGATGGTATAGCACTGGAGCAGGTGGGCGAGCCCACAGGTCGCAACTACTAGTTTGCCCAAACCAGTCCAAACTGGCTGAATACCAACTCTTGCATAAGCATATATGTAATGTATGTATCTGCCTGCCTGTCGGTCCATCTTTCTGTTCGTTCGTCCATCCATCCATCTGCATTTATGAGGCTCTAACCATCAAAGCAGATTTGGAAATTGAAATGAGTAAATAAAAAGTGCTACTACAGTACAGGGTGCGTTCCAAAAGTAATGCAATTTTTTTAAAAAAGTAATTTATTGAACATATTTGCACAAACATTTAAATTTCTTCAAAGTACTGTCCTTGGGCCTCTACACATTTTTTCCAGAGACTCTGCCATGACCAGTACACGCCCTGGAAGGTGTCTTCAGGGACCTCTCGCAAGTTCTTCATCACAGCTGATTGGATCTCTTCTATGGATGAAAAACACACCTTGCCACAATGTGCTACGAGTCAATGTGCTACGAGGTGCCAATGCTGCCCCCCGCCCCCGCTATAGTCCTAACGTTGCCCCAGCAGACTTCTTTTTGTTCCCTTGGATTAAGGCAGCCCTGAAAGGAACACATTTTTCGTCCATAGAAGAGATCCAATCAGCCGTGACAAAGAACTTGCGAGAGGTCCCCAAAGATGCCTTCCAGGGTGTGTACCGGTCATGGCAGAGTCACTGGAAAAAATGTGTAGAGGCCCAAGGACAGTACTTTGAAGAATTTTAAGTGTTTGTGCAAATCTGTTCAATCAATTGCTTTTTAAAAAAATAATTGCATTACTTTTGGAACATACCTTGTATTTCTCCTGCTGTTTGATGGTGTGGGGGTCAATGTACAACATTGCAACTTCTCAGAGAACTGAATCAGAGGATCACAGAATGATATGATGGGAACAACAACAACAACAACAACAACAACAACAACTACAACAATAAAAAGATAGAACTCTGGGAGTTGAAGTCCACAAGTCTTAACAAGTCTTAAATCTGCCAAGTTTGGAGACACCTGTTCTAAAATAGTCCCTTTATTCAAAGAGAGAGAGAAAAAAAATAAACATTGACAATAAGTGTCCCAGAAAATCTAACTTCTCAATCAGCTTGTGGGCGTATTTGTCATGTTTTGATTATATCCTTTACTTGATGTGTACTTAAAATAGTAATTTTGGATGGATATGAGCACCATATAGTGATAATGGCTATTCCTGATGATATGTCACAGAGCTTTTGTATTATAAATATTAGTTGTACAATTACTCTTTGCGAAATACAGATGACTCCTGAGGGGGAAACCAGTCTTCCCTAATCTGATTTTTTAAAAAGATCTATGAAAAAGAAATTAATGCAACTCAAGGTCAAACCATTGTAACAAACCAATATTCCGTGTCATAAATTGTCGTTAACCAGAGTGGATTATAACTTTAGTCAGATTTCCTTAACTCTGGTCCAAAGTAACCTTGGGAAGTCCTTCAAGATAGCAAAGTCATCAGCTTCCTCCTCTTCCTTATGAGGTTCAGTAGACATATGTGTAACCACTAAAATTGGATGAAATTTCAGTGAAAGCACTTCAAATTTCCTTTCCTTCCTTCCTTCCCTCCCTCCCTCCTTCCTTTTTTCCTTCTCTCCCACTTCCTTTCCTCCCTACCTTCTTTCCTTTTTTCCTTCCTTCCTTCCCACTTGATGATAATAGATAATAGATGATAATAGATAGGGACCTGGAATGGCTCACAACATGCACTACAAACAATATGTATACAAATCTAATAGTTAAAAACAGTAAATTAAAATCCCATTATGTAAAATAACGGTAGGTCTACTCAATCACATCGACACATAACATTGAACGGTCAGAGAAGAAGGGGGCATGATATAACTGCTCTATGCCTGGAAACATAGTTGGGTCTTGAGGATCTTGCAAAAGGCGAGGAGGGTGGGGGCAATGCAAATCTCCAGGGGCAGCTGATTCCAGAGGGCTGGGGCCGCCACAGAGTAGGCTCTTCCCCTAGGCCCCGCCAGACGACATTGTGTGGTTGATGGGAGCTGGAGAAGGCCGACTCGGCTGCTGGAGGCTGACACGGCTGCCGGAGGCCAACTCGGACCTGGAGAAGGCCTAATTGGCCGCTGGAATTTATGCAGCATAAGGTGGTCCTGTACGTAATCTATATATGGTACATATATTGTTATATTTAATGTTATATGCTGCCCTGAGTCACCTCGAGAAGGGCGGCATAGAAATCAAATAAATAAATAAATAAGTAAGTAAGTAAGTAAGTAAGTAAGTAAGTAAGTAAGTAAATAAACAAATAAACAAATAAACAAATAAACAAATAAACAAACAAACAAACAAACAAACAAACAAACAAACAAATAAATAAATAAATTGACTTACCGCTGTTGTTTAATAACAATTCAGAAGTATGAAATCCTTGTAAATTATTGTTCGCACCCTCAAAAGCGCATGATCACATTTTAGCTCACATTTACTGCAGCTTTTGTTTAGTGTTTTTTTAATTCTCTGTTTTGTTTTGTTTTTTGCAAAGAACTTCAATTCCTGTGAATGGATTCAGACGTACAATTGCCCCGGAAGCAGAGTAAAGACGCTGAGACATATTGTGGATTAAATAAGGGTCATTTTATTAAATTAACATAAATTTAAATAACGTAACTTTAAATACGTAAATTTAAATATTTAAATTCAACATAACTAAGGACCTGCAGAGGCCAAAACTAACGGGACAGAAATTCCTACCATAAACTTCCTTGGCAACATTGGGCAAAAACTCCTTGCTGAACCAGGTGAAGGTAGCCCCCTTCACCTGGATCCAAGCCATGCCCCTTCGCGTGTGGGAGGAGTTCACCCTCCAATCCCTGAGGGAGATTGGATCTGGTGATTCCCATGGACATCCTCTCTCCAATCCCCGACGTTGTTCCAACCTCTAGTTCCTGGAGAGAGGCGGTCCATCACCCTTTCAAGGATGCCCAAAAGAGCATGCGCAGTCACTTCTAATTGCCCATTTCCACCCCAAACCTGCCACGGAGGGGGGTCAGATCTCAATCTTGGCCCCCCGACCCCCACCCAGCCTCCTAAAACAATTCCTGGAGGCACCTCTGCAGGTCCTACAGGAGAATGGCGTTTGCCTCATCTGAGAGGTGAACTCTGTCGGCCCGGTAGGGCCGGGGCTTTCCAAATTTAATCAGGGGATGTTCCACTATGCTCCCCCCAACTCCCTAGCACCTTCCCCATGGTTCAGTTGATCCTCAACCTAGCCATGTCAACAGCTTTGATACAGAGTTCCGCCAGCCAGTCTGGGGGAAAAACAGACCACACGACATGTGTGTCTGAAAAACACAGCAGCGATGGCCCAGGTCGTCGCAGGCTTGGGTGCTCCAGCCAAGCCACTCAGAAAACACCGAGGCATTGCCCCCGAGGTGGTTCACCAACGACCCGGGGGGTTCTCTCGGAACAGCACTGGCCAACAACCAGGGGGGGGAGCCTTTCCCAATGCAGCACCTGTGGCCCAACCACGACATCTGTCCTCAGGCCCAGGGACAGCTGTGATCCAACGGGAGACTTCCAGTAACCTTCCAGCCCAAAACAACTGGCCACAGAGCCAACCCGGGCCGGGAACCAGAAACGGCTGAAAAAACAAGCAACAATTAAAAACCAGCCGCTAGCAGGGACCCTATTGAGGGAGCCTATATCAAAATGGCCGTTGCCTCCAGCGGCCACTGGCCATGATGTGGTGGTCCACCCACCACTACTGCAGCCACATAGGTGGCACTTATACGGGATGGACGGGTGCCTACTTAGGGATCTGAACCTATCAGCTCATAGGCCCTAGAAGTGCCATCCTGATTTCCCTGGCCTCCACCGCGACTGCGCTGAAGGCAAAAACGCTGCCCCGGGTACATTGGCTTGTTTGTTGTTGGTGCTAATGCGATCTCCATACCGCAACCATCTGGTCCCTTTAGACTGGCGTAGGCGGATGGAGACCTATCTCCTGGTAATGCACGTCGCTCCCTTGGAGCGCGCGCAAACTAACATCCCTATTAGGGGTGGCCGGAACCTCACCTATCCTGCATGTCCCATTGCTGCTACAGCGGAAAGAATTCTCGGATGTAAGTTCCCTGTGACTGCCGGCCGCTGCCCAGGCAGCCGGCCATAAGGAGTGGCACCACCTATCTCCCAGTATCACTTCGAAGCCCAGGGGGCCCCTCGGAGTGCAAATGCAAGTCTGCTTGGAAAAGCAAATCTTGCCCTAAAGGGGACCCTGTTAAAGTGGGCCAGTACTGTCTGCCAACTTGCAATTCTTCCCTAGTCCCTGCATCAAGCCGCACAGATGGTGTGGCGATCCCAAGCCCTTGCATGCTGCCATAAATGCGTGGCATATTCCCCTGTGCTATCTTGGGTACTACACCCAGGGGGGGGGGATACCCTTAAGTTGGTATGGGGGGAGGAGGGAAGGGGGGGCTTGGTCCCTTCCCTCATCAGCCTCCTAATTTAGCCCCAACTAGGTCCTCATCCCCAGTTACTGACCTAAACCCGTGAGAAGAAGCCCTGATTGGACCCTGGTAATGAATCCTAATACCCTCCAAATGCCCTGAAGGATAGCGGCCGCTCTCTTGGGTGGTCGATATCCCCCAGGAGACTGTCCAAGCGGTCAAGCTTGGCTGGGCTGGGGTCCCTCAGTCACGGGGAAGGCTTGCTTATCCCTGTCCCGTTGCTCCTGTTCCTATTGGGTCGTGTATATGCATGTGTGGCGTGGGGACCACCACATCTGCCACAAGCGTGTCGGAATTTGCCGGAGGAGCGTGCACAAGAGCCCTTGGCGCTAAACTCAAAACAAATTTGGGTGGGTTGAACACCCTGCCCCACACCTGTTCGGGGGGTGGCCAGCTCCTCCTCTTCCATCAAATGACCGCCGTCGGTCCTCTGCCCAGTACCGCTTTTCTGAGCTTGAAACCAGAGGTCGGGAACCTCCCGGTCCCAAGGCAGGGTGTTATCAAAAGCCACCCTCATCCTGAACAACTTGTTGTACCTCTGCCAGGCATCTCCCTCAACCTCAAAATGCACCATAGCGATGAGGTCAATGTATTTGAGCAATGCCGTGGCCCTGCCTGGTTCCTTCTGCATAACTATGGTGGCATAAGTTAAGGCATAAAGCCAGGACCTGAAGCATCGCAGAACCTTAACTTTTGTGGCCTGATCAGTTCAGGCCTCCTCGTCCCCTTCCTTTTTGGGGACCCCCCTATTAAGCAGGGTATACAGATCAATGTATTCCCCTCGCCAGATTTTCCCCCTAATGAGGGGTGCAAATGATATCCTAAGGGAGTAAAAGGGAGGCCACAGGGGATCACCCCCACTGTCGCCGCTAGGGGGTCAGTCGAGGTAGCTACGCATGTGCGAGCTGTCCTCGCTGCTGTGAAAGCGGCAGCTAGGGTGGCCTTCCCCTGTACAGTTAGAGACCCACCTGCCGCTGCGGGAGCTGCCTGGGTCCCTGCCCTACCTGATGTGCTCGCTAAAGTATAAATGGCAATGAAGATCCAGGCATTGGCTGAAGCCTCTGGGCGGAGAAACCAGTACCCCCACTCCCCCCTACCATTGGCACCGTGTTCACCTGTGGCGCCCCACCGGGACCAGAGCTGGGTGGGTGGTGGCTCCCCAAAATTGTGGGCACACCGCAGGGTTGTTGTACCCCAAAGAGGGGCCCAACTGGTTGGCCCCGCCGGGGGGTGTTTAGGGTGGCTAACCCCTGAAGCCCCAGTGTGGGTGTGTTGGTAATAGACTCACCCCTGCCATCCAATGGGGCCCAAGGGCCGCAGCGGTTGAACCGAGATCCTGTGCTGCTAGGCCACTCTGGTCCGGAGCCGGGTCTTGGGATCCTTCGGGGCCTGAGGGGACTCCCAGTGAAGCTGAGGGTGCAGGTCCACTGCGTGTTCCAAAGGCGGCTTCCCAGCGTGCGTCCATTTGATCTAGACGATCCAACAAAGCAGAAAATGACTGGGCAGATATGCCTGGTGTTCAGGAGGGGCCTGCGCCCGGGGGGGTAGGAGATGCCTCTCTGGCCTCCCTAGCCCACACCGAAGGAGCCCGTGCCCTGCTAGGGCGAGAACCCAGGGGTCCTTGGGTGGAGGCCCGCCTCTTGGGGGCCACCCTGGAGCAGGTCCCTAAAGAAAAACAACAAAATTTGGAATCAAAATGGAGCTAATTGGCCTGAAAAAGTAGGACCAAATCACCCCCAGTCTCCCGGGTGGGGGGGTCCTGGGGGCCCTAACAAAGGGCGAAAATGAGCTAAATTCAATGAAAAAGCTCACTAAATAAAAAACCCCACAGTGAAAACCCTAAAGGCTGCTTGCAGCCTGACTATCTAAAAATACCCCCAAGGTCCTATCCCCTTAAGGGGAATAGCCTTAGGTGGCCCACCACCTTCACTGCCCTTCCTGAAAAAACCACCACCCAAAGTGGGAGAAAAGGGACCCCTGGGAGGTATGGAGGTATGGAGGGGGGTATAAAGGCCCTCACCCTTGGTGGTTGCCCCTACTAGCCCACCCTGTCCCAGCCCTGAAGTTGGGAGGGGCAGGGGGGTCTAATGCTCCCTCCCCCTTACAATGGGGAGTAAGCCAAGCCCACTCCCCACAGCGTCCAATTAAATAAACCAATTAAATAAATAATAAAATTAAATTGATTAAACAAATTAGTTTAATCAATTAAAATAGAAAAGCCCGGGGGGGGGGGGGGCTTAATGCTCTCCCTCCCCCTTACAATGGGGAGTAAGCCAAGCCTACTCCCCTCAGCCTAACTAAGTAAATTAATTAATTAAATAAATAAATAAATAAAATTGAGTAAACAAATTAATTTAATCAATTAAAATTGAAAAGCGGGGGGGGGCTTAATGCTCCCTCCCCCTTACAATGGGGAGTAAGCCAAGCCAACTCCCCACAGCCTAATTAAATAAATAAATGAAATAGATAATTAAATTAATTACAAATTAATTTAATCACTTAAATTTAAAAAATCAGGGGGGGGCCTAATGCTCCCTCCCTCTTACAATGGGGAGTAAGCCAAGCCTACTCCCCACAGTGCCTAATTAAATAAATAAATGAAATAGATAATTAAATTAATTACAAATTAATTTAATCACTTAAATTTAAAAAATCAGGGGGGGGGGCTAATGCTTCCTCCCTCTTACAATGGGGAGTAAGCCAAGCCTACTCCCCACAGTGCCTAATTAAATAAATACATTAAATAGATAAGTAAATTAAATTGATTAAACAAATTAGTTTAATCAATTAAAATAGAAAAGCCCAGGGGGGGGGGCTTAATGCTCTCCCTCCCCCTTACAATGGGGAGTAAGCCAAGCCTACTCCCCTCAGCCTAACTAAGTAAATTAATTAATTAAATAAATAAATAAATAAAATTGAGTAAACAAATTAATTTAATCAATTAAAATTGAAAAGCGGGGGGGGCTTAATGCTCCCTCCCCCTTACAATGGGGAGTAAACCCAGCCTACTCCCCACAGCCTAATTAAATAAATACATTAAATAGATAAGTAAATTAATTAACAAATTAATTTAATCACTTAAATTTAAAAGTCCGGGGGGGGCCTAATGCTCCCTCCCTCTTACAACGGGGAGTAAGCCAAGCCTACTCCCCACAGCACCTAATAAATTAATTAAATAATTAATTAAATTAAATTGATTAAACAAATCAGTTCAATCAATTAAAATACAATGGGGAGTAAGCCAAGCCTACTCCCCACAGTCGAATTAAATAAATAAATCAAATAGGTAATTGAATTAAATTAATAAAACAAATTAATTTAATCAATTAAAAGTCCCGGGGGGGGGGCTTAACGCCCCTACAATGGGGAGTAAGCCAATGCTACTCCCCACGGTGCCTAATTAAAACTAATTAATTAAACAATTAAATTAAATTAATTCAGCAAATTAATTAAATTAATTAAAATGAAAGTCACAGGGCGGGGAGTCGCGGGGGTGGTGGCTTAAGGCCCCCTCCCCACTACAAAGGAGAGCAAGCGAAGCCTACTCCCCAAAGTGCTTATCTAAATAAAGTTAATCAACAATTAATTAAGTAAAAAATGAATCAGAGGCCAGTCGGCCTCTGATTCAGCGAAATCAAACCTGGGCGAGACCTATAGGCCTCGCCACGTGTCCCAGTCTTCGAAGCGAACAGAAAAGCCTCTGTTCGCTTCAACAGCCAAAAAGCAAGAAGGAGGTCCTCTTCGGATCGCCCTTAAATAGGGCGATCCGGACCTCCCCCAGCGACCAGCAGGTGGCGCGCCGACCTGGCGCGCTGCCAGAAGCCGAACTTCCAGGTTTTCCGCAACCCGGAAGTACGGGGCTCTATAGAGCCGCCCACAGCGTCGCCCTGCTCCGAGGCAATTTCGGCCGGCAGTTTTAAGATGCCGGTCGTGCATTTGTATGATTCGCTTAATGACCTATTAAAAACACTTCCCTCCTGAACCTTATTTAACCCTTTAATATATTTAAATGTTTCGATCACGTCCCCCCTTTTACTTCTGTCCTCCAGACTATACAGATTGAGTCCATTAAGTCTTTCCTGATACGTTTTATGCTTAAGACCTTCCATCATACTTGTAGCCCGTCTTTGGACCCGTTCAATTTTATCCATATCTTTTTGTAGGTGAGGTCTCCAGAACTGAACACAGTATTCCAAATGTGGTCTCACCAGCGCTCTCTACAGCGGGATCATAATCTCCCTCTTCCTGCTTTTATCATTTATAATTATATAAAAGAAAAACATGATACAAATGAAAAAAATCCCTCCCTATAATCCCTTAATTCAGGGTAGAGTCGGGGAGAATATAGATGCCTTTCCTAATGCATATGCAGAGTTCACAGCAGATTTTTTTTTACTTGTGCCTAGGATTGAACTCTCAGTCTTTCAACTGGGAGGTTAATGTCTTCACTACTAGGCCACCATGCTACTATACTAATATATGGAACATCTGTACAAAATGTTCCAAAAATGCAAACACACACACAAACCCTTGCACACACAAACAAATAAGGATTGGAGAACCTAGGGCAGACAAGTGGCATTTACCTTAATACTTCTCAAGCCCAGACTGTGGACTGATCCATTTGATAATTCGTCAGTTGGTTTCCTGGTTGTCCATAATACTCGCAGGTGTATGAAATTATATAAATAACAAATCATATAAACTCAATGAATGAATGAATAAATAAACTACATGGTTTCTTTTCTGCTGAACCATTATGCTCACTGATAGTTTAGAAACATAGAAACATAGAAGACTGACGGCAGAAAAAGACCTCATGGTCCATCTAGTTTGCCCTTATACTATTTTCTGTATTTTATCTTAGGATGGATATATGTTTATCCCAGGCATGTTTAAATTCAGTTACTCTGGATTTACCAACCACGTCTGCTGGAAGTTTGTTCCAGGGATCTACTACTCTTTCAGTAAAATAATATTTTCTCATGTTGCTTTTGATCTTTCCCCCAACTAACTTCAGATTGTGTCCCCTTGTTCTTGTGTTCACTTTCCTATTAAAAACACTTCCCTCCTTGTCCTTATTTAACCCTTTAACATATTTAAATGTTTCGATCATGTCCCCCCTTTTTCTTCTGTCCTTCAGACTATGCAGATTGAGTTCATTAAGTCTTTCCTGATACGTTTTATGCTTAAGACTTTCCACCATTCTTGTAGCCTGTCTTTGGACCCGTTCAATTTTGTCAATATCTTTTTGTAGGTGAGGTCTCCAGAACTGAACACAGTATTCCAAATGTGGTCTCACCAGCACTCTATATAGCGGGATCATAATCTCCCTCTTCCTGCTTGTTATACCTCTAGCTATGCAGCCAGGCATCCTACTTGCTTTTCCTACCGCCTGACTGCACTGTTCACCCATTTTGAGACTGTCAGAAATCACTACCCCTAAATCCTTCTCTTCTGAAGTTTTAAGAAGTATTAAGGTTTACACAGAATGAAGGAGCAGTGATGACATAATACACCAAAGATAATCATTGCTTAAATTGGACAGGGTACGGCTAAGGATATTCAGTGGTACCTCTACCTAAGAATGCCTCTACTTACAAACTTTTCTAGATAAGAACCGGGTGTTCAAAATTTTTTTGCCTCTTCTCAAGAATCATTTTCCGCTTACAAACCCGAGCCTCCCAAACTCTAATCGGAAAAGGCAGGGAGAAGCCTCTGCGAGGCCTCTCTAGGAATCTCCTGGGAGGAAACAGGGCCAGAAAAAGTGGGGAGAAGCCTCTGCAGGGCCTCTCTAGGAATCTCCTGGGAGGAAACAGGGTCAGAAAAGGCAGGGAGAAGCCTCCGTGGGACCTCTCTAGAAATCTCCTATGAGGAAACAGGGCCAGAAAAGGTGGGGAGAAGCCTCCATGGGGCGTCTCTGGTGGAATCTTACAGGAGGAAACAGGGCCTCCACCCACCCTGTGGTTTCCCCAATTGCATGCATCATTTGCTTTTACGTTGATTCCTATGGGAAAAATTGCTTTTTCTTAAAAACTTTTCTACATACGAACCTGGTCATGGAATGAATTAAGTTCATAAGTAGAAGTACCACTGTACTATTCTCAAGCTGTCTTTCCATTCTCTCTCTTTGAAGTTATTTCCCTTCCAAATTCTTTACCGGTGACAAGTTTTATGCAGAGCAGTGCATGAAAAATTGATTTTTCACTTTGTGCTTTAGCCTTTTGGTTGACCTTTAAGTAGACAATAAAGCACGAATGAAGCCAGGCACCTTTTCAAGCTTCCTCTTATAACCAAATTTAATTCTGTTACCATATCATTTCAATAATATATTATGGTTGGTCCCACTATCAGCTAGGTGTTTAGATTGGATATGGCATTTTTGTCAAAATATCCAGTCCTTCCCAAGAACTGGGATAGGCAGATGTTGTTATGTTGTTTTGTGGTGTTAAAGGCATTTCCACAGTGTAAGCCATGATGGTGAACCTATGACACTATGGAACCTATGAACCTATTTATTTATTTATTTACTTACTTACTTACTTACTTACTTACTTACTTACTTACTCGATTTTTATGCCGCCCTTCTCCTTAGACTCAGGGCGGCTTACAACATGTTAGCAATAGCACTTTTTAAACAGAGCTAGGCTATTGCCCCCACAATTCGGGTCCTCATTTTACCCACCTCGGAAGGATGGAAGGCTGAGTCAACCTTGAGCCTGGTGATGAGATTTGAACCGCTGACCTTCAGATCTACAAGTCAGCTTCAGTGGCCTGCAGTACAGCACTCTACCTGCTGCGCCACCCCGGTTCCTATGGAACCTGTGGCATGGGAAGCCATATCTGAAGGCTCACGAGGCATTGTCCTATGTCAGATTCAGTACATATTTCTCTGTTTTCTGTCAATGTCCATCTGGGAAACTGATGAACTCAAACATTCTTCAATCAATCTCATATCTTGATAATAATAATAATAATAATAATAATAATAATAATAATAATAATAATAATTTATTAGATTTGTATGCCGCCCCTCTCCGAAGACGGGGCGGCTCATAACAACAATAAAAACAATGTTACAGTGGAACAAATCTAATATGGATTCAGCTTCAACCTCAACAACACAAGACCACGCAACAGATTCAAACTTAATACGAACCGCTCCAAACTTGACTGTAAAAAATGTGATTTCAACAATCGAGTTATCGAAGCGTGGAACTCATTACCTGACTCAATAGTGCCAACCCCTAACCCCCAACATTTCTCCCTTAGACTCTCCATGATTGACCTCTCCAGGATCCTAAGAGGCCAGTAAGGGGCGTACATAAGTGCACTGGTGTGCCTTTCGTCCCCTGTCCAATTGTCTTTCCTTTCTCTCACTTATCATATATATTCTCTTTCTTTCATATATCCTCTCCTCTAAGTTCACTACTGTCTCTTTGTATATGATGTGAGCTGCCCTGAGTCCTCGGAGAGGGGTGGCATTCAAATCCAATTAAACTTAAACTTAAACTTCCATTGTTCCGAAATCAGTAAAATGAGAACAAAGATTGTTGGGGGCAATATGCTCACTCTGTAAACATCTTAGAGAGGGCTCTAGAGCATTATGAAGTGGCATATAAGTCTAAGTGCTATTGCTAATCTCCATTCATAGCCTTGTTACATTCATGCTCCCTTATGGTCATTCACTCAACTTTCACACACCTGAAAAATAGCACATTGAAATCACTTTAAATTAAACACCAAATCACAAACAGTTCTTTAGGTCACCAACCTGGGATCTGACTCTGTTTATTTTTTTTTCTCTGGCAATCTCACACTACTTACCAGACCTTACAAATCTTTTGCCAGACCCATCCTCGAATACAGCTCATCTGTTTGGAACCCATATCGCATCTCAGACATTAACACCCTTGAAAATGTCCAAAGATACTTCACCAGAAGAGCCCTTCACTCCTCCACTCGAAATAGAATACCTTATGAGACTAGACTTTCAATCCTGGGCCTAGAAAGTTTAGAACTAAGACGCCTTAAACAAGATCTAAGTATTGCCCACAAGATCATATGCTGCAATGTCCTGCCTGTCGGCGACTACTTCAGCTTCAACCACAACAACAAAAGAGCACACAACAGATTTAAACTTAATATTAACTGCTCCAAACTTGACTGTAAAAAATATGACTTCAGTAACCGAGTTGTCGAAGCGTGGAACTCATTACCGGACTCCATAGTGTCATCCCCAAACCCCCAACATTTTACCCTTAGATTATCTACGGTTGACCTATCCAGATTCCTAATAGGTCAGTAAGGGGCGAGTACAAGTGCACTAGAGTGCCTTCCGTCCCCTGTCCTATTGCTCTCCTATATCTCCTATACCTTTCTTCTATTCCTATATCTCTTCTTCTATTCTTTCATTGATATGTTCTATTCCTACAACTTCTATTCTTTCTTAGATATATTTTACTATGAGTATCTCCTCTATAACCTTCATCATGTATTTTACTATATGTATATAGATATATACCCACTAAAACCCTCATTGTGTATTGGACAAAATAAATAAATAAAATAAAATAGAGTGAGTTTTTCCTTCAAAGATTTTCAGAGTTAAATCATCATAGCTTCTTTAATGGTTAAATTGAAGATCAGATAAATATTGAAATGTGGAATAAGAAACACCATATCTAAAAATCTTTTTTTTAAAAAAAAAATAAGAAGAAGAAGAACCTGTGTAATAAGTCATATAATGTTTATGGGTTTTCTTTCCTCCATCTGTGTTTATAATAGAAAATGCATTTACTTCTCTTTAATGCTTTAAAGTACATCCTTATGATGTAGCCTTGAGCAGATGGCTTGTAAAATACTTCCTTTCCGTGCATATTTTATTTTCCAAACATCTGAGGAATGTCTGTCAATATTTGCTGTCGGAAGAAAATTTATTAAAACAAGGGTATGAACTTTGGTGATAGAAACCCATTTTCTTTAATAGCCTTGTGCAATGAAACTGAATTCATTCACAATACGCAGAATGATTATCTCTACTTTGGAAACCTTTTAACCACAACAGATTGCAAATACAGGAATATTAGAAATAGTTTTTGCTCAATCTAAATAAGAGGCATTGGGTACAAATCTGGATTGAATCAACCTGTCTTCACTAGCAGACTTTTAGTTAAAATCTATATAGAGCAACACCATGGACTGGTTCAACAGATTTATCAATAGGAAATTTGTTAGTACACTCAAAGCTATAGCTGAAAGACAATTATACTCCCTTCAAATTATTATAACAACTGCATTAATGTACTTAACCTGGGCTTCCAAATGAACTGTGGCATATATGTCTACCTGTTGTGGTTGGCTCTGGCCCAGCTCCTGCCCCAGGGAATGTGGAGGTGCAGGCAGGGGAAAATTCAACATGTCACAGGCCTGTGTTATTGCCAACAGAATCAAATCAGAGTTTAGTTTCCTCGGACGAAGAAGAAGGTGGGAGTGACTCGGTAGAGGAGGGCTTGGCACACAGCCCAGGCAGTCAATCACCCTTATCTTCCATTGATTCAGATAATGACATTTTGGACCCACACAGAATTATGCGTAGAAGAGACCAAGTAAGAACATATTACAGGAAATAAGGGAGGCCACCTGTGTTTGGGTGGGGCTCCAGTAATTAGGGCTGCTGCTATAAATAGCAGCATGTGGGTTTGGCTGTTGTGGAAGAATATCTGATCGGAGTTCATCAGGAATCTTTTGTTGCTGGACTTTGTGGCTTTTTCACGCCTTTGAAACCAAAGCAGAGCAACGTGTGTGTGTCTCTCACTTCGCTGGAAGAAGAAGGGGTGTGAAGTTTCTTCACAGCTGCTAGCTAAGTACTTAATGACTGCTTAAGGGAAACTGTACAGACTACCTGGTTGTTTTGGGACGAGTGCTCTTTGCAATACAAAAAGAGTGCTTAGTTTATTTTGACTTTTGTGATAAAGAACATTGTTTTGAATTTTCAAACGTGTGTGTGTCTGAAATTTGTACCCTTGAATTTTCGGGAGGCTCCTACCAGAGAGCCCAGCATAGCAGTAAATATCTTTCAGAACACTCAAAAGTACGATCTTATTATTGGCAGGACATTTCACACATATTCTCAGCAAGTCCATCCTAGTCCAATGGAGATTAAAGTAATGTGTATTTCATAAGTGAAATAGCTGGAAGAAGGGAAATGACTTTATTGGATTTATGGGTAGACTATTTCACCCAGACAGTTCACAATAGTGGCTCTGTGCTGAAAAGGATGAGATTACTGTTTAAATTAATGAACTGAGAAAAGAAAATTGAACAACTGAATATTAAATGCATTCACATGAAGTTCCCGGAGACAGGAATTGAGCTGGGGATAACTAATGAGCAAATTTCTCCCAACAATTTGCAATGTGGCAATGTCATTGCATGAACAATGGAGCAAAAATAACGTCGGATGAAACTTGTCCCAGCTTGGGCTGAGAAAGTGTGGTTGTTACCTCCTTTTCTTCAACCTGAATGACTTTGAGTGGGCTGACATGAAAAAGTTAAGCTGAAATTCCAAAAACTAAAACTGATAAATATGTTGTCAACCATCCCACCGGTTGAGACAGCAAAGGAGACTCCTAGGACATCTTTTACTAAGAGAATAACTTTTCTGAAAATCCTGTGTGGATACAGAAGTAGAAAAGCCAATTCTAACATTTCTGCATGCAAACAGCATACAAAAAATTTCCCCTGGTCCTCCCACTGTCCATTGTCTCTAGCCCATTGGTTATACTTGTGTTGTTTTGGAAATGGTCTTTCCACCTTGGATTTTTCCAGCTGATGACTTTGAGGAGCTGGATCTGTCTCAGGTTTCAGTCAGCACACTAGCATTCATTTACCCTCCCTAATGCCTCCCTTGTATGTCAATGCCTTCCATCCCCCCCATCCATTGCTGATGTCTGGTTGGGAGCAGGGTTTGCATAGCGAGGCAACCATGACATATATGTAATTGTGTGATTTGCAAAAATAGTCCTTCCTTCCTTCCTTCCTTCCTTCCTTCCTTCCTCCCCCCCTCCCTCCCTCCCTCCCTCCATCTCACCCTTCCCTAACTGTATACTTGTTTACCTCCCTGTTCCTTCCTTATTTTAAGTATATACCTGTCTACCTCACTGATGTGCCTTCCTCCTTCCTTCCTTCCTTCCTTTCCTCCCCCCTCCCTCCCACTCTTCCCTAACTGTATACCTGTTTGCCTCCCTGTTCATTCTTTATTTTAAGTTTATACCTATCAACCTCACTGATGTGCCTCCTTCCTTCCTTCCCTCCTTCCTTCCTTCCTTTCCTCCCCCCTCCCTCCCACTCTTCCCTAACTGTATACCTGTTTGCCTCCCTGTTCATTCTTTATTTTAAGTTTATACCTATCAACCTCACTGATGTGCCTCCTTCCTTCCTTCCCTCCTTCCTTCCTTCCTTTCCTCCCCCCTCCCTCCCACTCTTCCCTAACTGTATACCTGTTTGCCTCCCTGTTCATTCTTTATTTTAAGTTTATACCTATCAACCTCACTGATGTGCCTCCTTCCTTCCTTCCTTCCCTCCTTCCTTCCTTCCTTTCCTCCCCCCTCCCTCCCACCCTTCCCTAACTGTATACCTGTTTACCTCCCTGTATCAACCTCACTGATGTGCCTCCCTCCCTCCCTCCCTCCTTCCTTCCTTCCTTCCCTCCCTCCTTCCTCCCTTCCTTTTTCCAATTTCTAAGTGGCCATCTCACCTAAAAGAGGTACAGGGAGCATCTTCCAGTTGCCAACCACCAGAAGAGTGGGATTCCACCTTATCTCTGATGATAAGATGTTCCAAAGGCCATGGGCAGTGGCAGAGATGAGTCCCATCCTGGATTCTGCCAGTCAAAATTCTTAACCAATAGCATCTGAAATTTATTTATTTATTCCTTCAATTTTTTATGCCGCCCTTCTCCTTAGACTCAGGGCAGCTTATGACATGTTAGCAATAGCACTGTTTAACAGAGCCAGCATATTGCCCCCACCATCCAGGTCCTCATTTTACCCACTTCAAAAGGATGGAAGGCTGAGTCAACCTTGAGCCTTGAAATATACCGTCATTGTCTCACTGTGTCAGATGGGTCAAGGCAGTTCCTTGGGTAACCTGGTCCTGTGCTATGAAGGCTTTAAAGGTAATAATCAACACTTACAGCTCATCTGTCTGGAACCCATACCACATCTCGGACATCAACACCCTTGAAAACGTCCAAAGATATTTCACCAGAAGAGCCCTTCCCTCCTCTACTCGAAACAGAATACCCTACGAAAATAGACTATCAATCCTGGGTCTAGAAAGATTAGAACTACGGCGCCTAAAACACGATTTAAGTATTGCCCACAAGATCATATGCTGCAACGTCCTACCGGTCAATGACTACTTCAGCTTCAACTGCAACAACACAAGAGCACACAACAAATTAAAACTTAATATTAATCGCTCCAAGCTTGACTGTAAAAAATATGACTTTAGCAATCGAGTTGTCGAAGCGTGGAACTCATTACCGGACTCAATAGTATCAATCCCTAACCCTCAACATTTCTCCCTTAGACTCTCCACGATTGACCTCCCCAGGTTCCTAAGAGGCCAGTAAGGGGCGTACATAAGTGCACTAGTGTGCCTTTCGTCCCCTGTCCAATTGTCTCTCCATTATCTCATATATCATATATCTTTTCTTCCTTTCATATATCTTCTCCTCTACTTTTATATCCTTTCTTTATATATAATACCTCATGTCTATCCTCTTCAATATTTATTTATATATTTATTTATTTATTTATTTATTCATTCATTCATTCATTTGTCCAATACACAAATACATAGGAAGAAAAATAGACATGTAGTAATATATATAAGGGTAAAGTGAACTTAGAGGAGAGGATATATGAAAGAAAGAAAATATATATGATAAGTGAGAGAAAGGAAAGACAATTGGACAGGGGATGAAAGGCACACCAGTGCACTTATGTACGCCCTTTATGTATTGTGTATTGGACAAAATAAATAAACGAATGAACGAATGAACGAATGAACGAATGAACGAATGAACGAATGAACGAATGAACGAATGAACGAATGAACAAATAAACAAATAAACAAATAAACAAACAAACAAACAAACAAACAAACAAACAAATAAATAAATAAATAAATAAATTCTGGTCCCATTGTCCCTTCCTTTCAAAGGTGTAGCTCCACATAGTCTGCATTGCAGTACTCCATAAAGGAGATGGACTCAGAACTTCTACTCAAAGAACATGTAGCAGTTATGGCCAGGAGAGCCTTCACTCAACTTCATGTTCTGCACTAAAGGTGTAAGAAACAAACCCAAGATAAACTTTCCATAGACAGGCCACAGTTTTATGTATTTCAAACATGGGCCACACAGCCGCCTGACTTTTTAAATCCCTTTTCCCAGACCACCATTTTATGGAGCAGCTGCAAGCCCAGCCTTCTCCTTTGTGCAATTATTAAACCAAGATCGTTTCAGAAGAATCTCTGCTCCATCTGATGGAGCCACAGGTTCAGAGTGAAACCATTCCCTTCAGTTTTATGTTCTACCAGTAGCTTTGATGTCTGTCCATATTAAAGGTTAATATAAAGAAGTATGATTAACATCAGAGGCAAATAAAATTTGAAAACAGATGGGGACACCTTAGATGTAGACGTCAACTAAGCTTGGGGAAATCTGACCCTATAATGAAAATTGTATTGCAGTCTTTGTAGAAGACTAAACAAAACACTGAAAGATTGCACGCAGAGGCGACACAGCTGTCCTATTAAAAATTGATCCAGGTAACGCTGTGAAGCTGCGTCTACTCTATGAAGCTATAGGTTGCCTTTCTATTCTACAAAACCATGGTGGGCCTCTGTGGAGGGTTATTGAATTGAGTCTTGTGTATTATGGATTCCCACCAAGCTGATTTTTTGGCCTGTTGTAAACAAATGCTATGAGTTGACGATGCACAGAGGAACAGTTTCTTCATTTCCTCAAACCTTCAAAAAGCCTTTCAATATCTGGTCTGAATATGCTTGGAAGAATTTGTAGGAGAAGGAGATAGAAAAATAGGTAGTTATGTTAATAGGCCTTCCTTCCTTCCTCCCTTCTTTCCTTCCTTGCTTCCTTCCTTCTTTCCTTCCTTCCTTCCTTATTTAAATCAAACACAATCACTGCTAATAATGGGGCGTGGTCTGATAACCAAATGCTTTCAGTTTCAGCTCTTTTAAGATATGTATTCCCAGTTTTATTCATTAAATAAAACTGAATAAAGCCTTCCTTCCTTCCTTCCTTCCTTCCCTCTCTCCCTCCTTCCTTCCTTCCTTCCTTTCCACCCTCACTCCTTTCTTCTTTCCTTCTTTCCTTCCCACCCTCCCTCCTTTCTTCCTCCCTCCCTCCCTTCCTCCCTTCCTTCCCTCCTTTTGTTCCGCTATCCCTCTGCCCTGCCCTCTCTCCTTCCCTTCCCCTTTCCCTTCCTCTTCCACTTCTCTTCCCTCCCTCCTTTCCTCCCTCCCTCCCTTCCTTCCTTCCTCCCTCCTCCACCCTCCCTTCCTTCCTCCCGCCCTTCCTCCCGCCTTTCTTTCTTCTTTTCCTTCTTTCCTTCTTTCCTTCCTTCCTTCCTTCCTTCCCCTAGATTTGTATAAGACCATACACTTAGCAAATGGTTTGGCTTTTCCCCAAATATTAAACCACCAAAAATGAACCAAGGATTCATATAATATTGAATGGTATCAGGGTACCTCTTAGATCTTAACTGCCCTGGTTACCAATGTTATATGAATGCAGGCACCCACTTACAATATCCATATGTCTTGAATACGTTGATTTGAGCTCAGCAATAAAGATACTCGATTGACTGGTTATAGTCCATTTCAACAGCAGAATCTCATCCAGGAACATTAAATTGGTTCTTATTTTGCACAGAATAGCTTTTTTCTTCCCATTTGTTAATTTTTAGATATTCAGGCTAGCAGGTTTGGCAGCAAAGATCCAAATATCACTTAGATGATAGTGAAGAGATGTGGGGGAGGGGGGACCTCTTCAACAGTCTGCACAAGATCAAGTCTTAAGGAGGCATACAAAAAAATAAAAATAAACCAGAAATGAAAAGACAACAAATGCCACCTCTTTAATAAAGCTAAAGAAACAAGGCGCAACATAGCTGGTTACTGCAAGAAGATTGCACTAACTAACTAACTCTCTATATATAAATCAAAATAGCCACAATAGTGAATTGGAATAGTTGCAAGAAATACCCTTTGCCTGCAAGGAAGAACTTGTAATACCACATTATAGACAAAGTAATAAAAAACAAAGAAAATAAATTTGCTCTGGAACATCTTATATAATACACTGGCATTAACAATTGTTGCTAAGAAAGACAAAAACAGTCTGGATGGTGGACATGATATTATGGAGAGGAGAGGGAAGAGAAAAGAAGAGAAAAGAAGAGAAGAGAAAAAAGAGAAGAGAAGAGAGAAGAGAAGAGAAAGAAGAGAAGAGAAGGAAGAGAAGAGAAGAAAGAGAAGAGAAGAGAAAGAAGAGAAGAGAAGGAAAGAGAAGAAAGAGAGGAGAAGGAAGAGAAAAAAAGAAGAGAAGGGAAGGGAAGGAAAGAAAGAGAAGAGCAGAAAGAAGAGAGGAGAAGAGAAGGAAGAGAAGAGAAGGAAGAGAAAAAAGAGAAGGGAAGGGAAGGGAAGAAAGAGAAGAGAAGAGAAGAGCAAAGAAGAGAAGAAAGAGAAGAGAGAAGAGAAGAGAAGGAAGAGAAGAGAAGGAAAAGAAGAGAAGGAAGAGAAGAGAAGGAAGAGAAGAGAAGAGAAGGAAGAGAAAAAAGAGGAGAAGGAAGAGAGGAGAAGGAAGAGAAAAAAGAGAAGGGAAGGGAAGGGAAGAAAGAGAAGAGAAGGTAGAGAAAAGAAGAGAAGAGAGGAGAAGAAAGAGAAGAGAGGAGAACAGAAGGAAGAGAAGAGAAGGAAGAGAAGAGAAGAGAAGGAAGAGCAGAGAAGAGAAGGAAGAGAAGGGAAGGAAGAGAAGAGAAGAGAAAAAAGAGAAGAGAAGAGAAGGAAGAGAAAAAAGAGAAGAGAAGGGAAGGGAAGGAAGAGAAAAAAGAGAAGAGAAAAAACAGGAAGAGAAGAGTAGAGAAGGGAAAACAAAGAAGAGAAGGAAGAGAAGAGAAGGGTCAGGCACACTTCCATTCAAAGTCCAGGAAAGAAGAACCACAACTCCATGTTGATAAAGAAGAGTACTTTTACTAGACAAGAACTGATAACAAAATGCAAGCAAGATCTGAGGCAAAAGGTACGTAAATGCATGTACAAATAATCCCCAAACCCTCCCTTCATAACCCCCCTGGACAATTCATATAGCCCCAATGTCTCAAGATCTCAATTGGTTTCACAGGCCGTTTGGGTTCCCACATCTGGTCCTTCAAAGCCATTGACCTTGAACAGGCTGTAAACATGTCCATGTAGCCTGGCAGTACGTGATGAGAACTTTCCTCTCTAGGCCCCTAATCAAACACAAGAAGAGGCCTCACCAGCACAACTCCCCCTCCCAATTCTCAAATACCGAACTGTCCCTCCACCCCTATTTCTATGGCAGCTGAAGCAAGCAGGAAGTGTGGAGGCTGACAAGAAGAGGAGAGGAGAGGAGAAAAGGAGAGGAAGGAAAAAAAATCACAAAATTTATTTATTAATTATTATTTAATTGTTTATTTATTTATTTATTAGATTTGAATGCTGCCCCTCTACGTAGACTCGGGGCAGCTAAGAACAGTAAAAAGACAATATGAACAAATCTAATATTAAAAGTAATGAAAAAAACCCCAATTTAAGAGACCAATCATACAAACAGACATACCATGCATAAATTTTATAAGCCTAGAGGGAAGGGAATATCTCAATTCCCCCATGCCTGACAACAGAGGTGGGTTTTAAAGAGCTTACGAAAGGCTAGGAGGATGGGGGCAACTCTGATATCTGGGGGGAGTTGGTTCCAGAGGGTCGAGGCCGCCACAGAGAAGGCTCTTCCCCTGGGTCCCGCCAAACGAGATTGTTTAGTCGACGGGACCCGGAGAAGGCCAACTCTGTGGGACCTAACTGGTTGCTGGGATTCGTGCGGCAGAAGACGGTCCCGGAGATATTCTAGTCCGATGCCATGAAGGGCTTTATAGGTCATAACCAACACTTTGAATTGTGACCGGAAACCGATCGGCAACCAATGCAGACTGCGGAATGTTGGTGTGACATGGGCATATTTAGAGAAGCCCGTGATTGCTCTCGCAGCTGCCTTCTGCACGATCTGAAGTTTCCAAACATTTTTCAAAGGTAGCCCCATGTAGAGAGCGTTACAGTAGTCGAGCCTCGAGGTGATGAGGGCATGAGTAACTGTGAGCAGTGAGTCCCGGTCCAAATAGGGCCGCAATTGGTGCACCAGGCGGATCTGGGCAAACGCCCCCCTCACCACAGCTGAAAGATGTTTCTCTAATGTGAGCTGTGAATTGAGGAGGACGCCCAAGTTGCGGACCCTCTCTGAGAGGGTTAATGATTCCTCCCCCAGGGTAATGGACAGACAGATGGGGTTGTCCTTGGGAGGCAAAACCCACAGCCACTCTGTCTTATCAGGGTTGAGTTTGAGTCTGTTAGAACAACTGTGGCAAAAGAAAGCAAAGATAGTACCAATAACAATAGGAGCCTTGGGTACAATCTCTACAATTTCTCTGTTGTTAGCCGCCCAGAGTCTGCGGAGAGGGGCGGAATACAAATCCAATAGATAGATAGATAGATAGATAGATAGATAGATAGATAGATAGATAGATAGATAGATAGATAGATAGATAGATAGATAGATAGATTAATTGTCTGGAGCACGGCTTGAACACCAATGGCATTGATGAAATCCTCATAACTCAATTACAAAAGGCAGCTTGACATGGAACAGTTGAAATCCTCTGGATGATACCTGTAAAACCGTAAAACCACAACATCTACCTATTGCAGGTTCTTGCAAAGGATTCAATAGGTTGATTTTAAAAAGTGCCAAATTCAGTTTAAACATCTGGCTAACTATACAACCAACCATCATAATATGCATTTATTTTAACTGCTCCATTCAAAAGCCTCTGGTTGGATCATAACATCCAAAAATACAATTAAAAACATAACAACAGAGATTAACAGCCCAGAGGGCATAGCCCCATAACAATAAAATAACGTCATAAAAATAAATTAATAGTGTGGGGAACATTGCAGACTAAAAGGATCCAAAGCTTTCAGACTTTGGGGATGTTTGTCTGAGTAGGACTTTTGCCCATCTCAGAATTCCCCTTCCTACTAATATTTGCAGATAGTTTATGAATTGTTTGGGCATGACCATCAGTGGTGCTAAATCTAAAGAACAATGGAGAGAATTAAATTCAAACACTGAACAGCTATTTAGAAGTGGAATCATGGGCTGTCGCTATAGCAACAGACCACATAGGTTTTAATTTAATTGCAAATCATTTTAGCTTCAACCAGCTCACCCTTTGTTGCTTCCTTAAGACCCAACTGGATGTCACACTACAGACCCTGTCTCCCTCTGAAGTGCCCTCAGCAACAGCTACCAAAAGTAATGCACAATGTGACATTATCAGAATCGGCTTTCTCTTGCCCTCTGCCAAAATCCGTCCTCTCATTGGAATGAGGGAGGGTGGCACAGGCAGTTTGAAGCAATGGGTGTCGGCAACTTGTCGCCCATTCTTCCTCCTGCTGTGGCTTCCTCTCGGCTGAACACACCATGGTTGTTTTTCTGTCAAAATAACCCTGGATATTTACTCCCATATTTGGGAATACCAAGGTTATTTCTTTGTGCCTACCGTCTGTTCTGCCGGGCTCTCTGGTAGGAGCCTCCCGAAAATTCAAGGGTACAAATTGCAGACACACACACGTTTGAAAATTCAAGACCAGAGGAGATAGTCAAAGGTACAATGATTGCCTGGGCGAAAAATGTTGGCCACAATATATATAGAGAGGAATGGGAACAGATTTGGAAGAGAAAATATAAAATTAACAAAATCCATAACATACAAAGAAAACCAATATAATATGCTATACCGTTGGCATCTCCCATCCAAAAGACTAGCCAAAATGCACAAAAATTACAGTCCAATGTGTTGGAAATGTAATAAGACTCAAGGCATCTTTTTTCATCTATGGTGGTTATGTCCAGAGACAAGAAAATATTGGAAAAAAATAAATAATTGGTTGTGTCAAATAACAAATACAAAAATAGAGTATACGCCAGAGTTTTTTCTACTGGGTATTATGAGAGGTACCTATTCTAAAAATGTAAAATATTAAAGCTTGCATATTACAACAGCTGCAAGGATGGTATTTGCACAGAACTGGAAAAATCCGCAAATACCTGAAGACAATGAGATCATCAAGAAAATATACGACTGTACAGAGATGAACAGATTGACAATGGAGATTAATAATCGAAAAGAATCAGACTATTATGAAACCTGGACAAAATGGTACCAATGGACAAAAAAAAGAAACTTAAAAGAAGCATTGAAATAAAATATTAAGAAATCTAAAAGCAATTAAAAGACAATATCGATAGGAATGTATATATGATGTAGATTCATCTGTAAATATGATTATGTACACTTTTTAAAAAATGGAAAAATGTAATAAATATATATTTTTAAAAAAATTCAAAACAATGTTCTATATCCCAAAATTCAAAATAAACTAAGCACTCTTTTTGTATTGCAAAGAGCACTCATCCCAAAACAACCGGGTAGTCTGTACAACTTCCCTTAAGCAGTCATTAAGTACTTAGCTAGCAGCTGTGAAGAAACTTCACACCCCTTCTTCTTCCAATGAAGTGAGACACAAACACACACCTTCCTCTGCTTTGGTTTCAAAGGTGTGAAAAAGCAACAAACAAAGTCCAGAAAACAGCAACACATGATTCCTGAAGAACTGCGATCAGATACTCTTTCACAACGGCCAAACCCACACGCTGCTATTTATAGCAGCAGCCCTAATTACTGGAGCCCCACCCAACCACAGGTGGCCTAATTTTCTCTTGTAATAATCCTTCAGTTGTTGTCTCCTATGCATCACTCTACGCATGCGTGAATGTGTCATTAATTCTTGTTCAGAATCCAAGGATGATACAGATGATTGATCTCCTCCTGGGTTGTCTGCCAAACTCCCCTCTTCCCTGTCACTCCTGCTTCCTTGGTCAGAGGAGGCTTCCTTGGCAGATTCCATCCACCTGCACATTCCTTGGGGCAGGAGCTGGGCCAGAGCTAACCACAACACCGTCCCTGTCCTACTGTCTTTTTATCCTTTCTATCTCTACTTTATACTTATGTTATGTTAATACATACTATAATACTATACTTGTTTGACAAAATAAATAAATATTTCAACAGAAAAAGCAACCATATAGCTCTTCCCTGTTAAACGCTGATTCGGAGGCGAGCTTGTAGCTTAGAGGTTAATATCCTGCCTTGCATGCAGAAGGCTACAAGTTCAAATCCAATAAGGGTATGTCTAGCTGATGAGGCCATAATAAGGCTGAAAAAGATCTATACTAGGCTCCCTTCCTTTTCACATCAGCAAAAATATGTAACCATGCACAACACAAACATATGAGAGAGAGAGGGAGAGAGAGAGAGAGATGAGAGACAGACAGACAAAGAGGGGGAGAGGAGAAAAAGAGAAGGATGGAGAGGGGGAAGAGGCAGACAAACAGAGAGGGGGTGAAGGAGATGAGAGGGAGAGTGGGGAAAGAGAAAGAGAGATGGGAGACAGAGAGGGGTGGGTGGGAGAAGAATGCCTGAAAGACCTCATCCTGTCACTGGGAGTCCAGGTGCTTCAGCAGGTGGTCTGCTGGATTGAAAATTATGAGTATAGTGGTCCTTGGGGTCTGAAAGGTTGGGGACCCCTGTTCTAGATTGCTTCTTTCTTTGATTAGTTTTCATTCATTGTTTCTTCTCTTGCCTTTTGGTGCTTTGAAAAATAGGTTGATGCCCTCTTCTTTGTGGCAGCCCTTCAAATATTGAAACACGTCATGCCTAGCCCTTCATTTCATTAAACTAGCCATACCCAATTCTTGCAACCGTTCTTCATATGTTTTAGTCTCCAATCCCCTAATCATCTTTGTTGTTCTTCTCTGCACTCTTTCCAGAGTTTCACAACTTGAAAAGAAACAGAAAAACCTATGTGGGGGTTAGGTTGCATTTTGTTGTTGCTGCTGTTGTTAGTTGCGAAGTCATGTCTGACACATGGTGACCCCATGGACAATGTTCCTCCAGAACTTCCTTTTCTCTACCATCCCACAGAGTCCATTTAAGGTCACACCTACGGCTTCACTGTCTCCACCAAGCCACCTCATTCTCTGTCATCCCTTTCTTCTCGTGGTCTCAATCTTTCAGAGCATAGAATAGAATATAATTCTGTAGAATAGAATAGAATAGAATAGAATAGAATGGAATGGAATGGAATGGAATGGAATGGAATAGAATTCTGTATTGGCCAAGTTTGATTGGCCACACAAGGAATTTGTCTTTGGTGCATATGCTCTCAGTGTACATAAAAGGAAAGATACATTTGTCAAGAATTATGAAGTACAACACTTAATGATTATAGGGGTCAAAAAATCAATGAGGAAACAATCAATATTAATAAAAATCTTAAGGATACAAACTAGAAGTTACAGTCATACAGTCATTAGTGGGAGAAAATGGGTGATAGGAATGATGAGAAAAGACTGGTGGTAATAGGAGTGCAGACTTAGTAAATAGTTTGACAGTGTTGAGGGAATTATTAGTTTAGCAGAGTGATGGCATTTGGGAAAAGGCTGTTCTTGTGTCTAGTTGTCTTGGTGTGCAGTGCTCTGTAGCGAAGTTTTGAGGGTAGGAGTTGAAACAGTTTATGTCCAGGATGTAAGAGGTCAGTAAATATTTTCACAGCCCACTTTTTGACTCATGCAATATACAAGT
Organism: Erythrolamprus reginae; assembly: GCF_031021105.1. Taxonomy (NCBI): domain Eukaryota; kingdom Metazoa; phylum Chordata; class Lepidosauria; order Squamata; family Dipsadidae; genus Erythrolamprus; species Erythrolamprus reginae. The sequence continues at coordinate 249,809,719 of NC_091952.1, forward strand.
CCTCAATGGAATGCAGGTTGGCAGTAATTGTTTTTTCTGCAGTTCTGATTATCCTCTGAAGTCTGTGTCTGTCTTGTTGTGTTGCAGAACCAAAGCAGAAAGTTATAGAAGTGCAGATAGATGACAGACTGTTGTGGTTAGCTCTGGCCCAGCTCCTGCCCCAAGTAATGTGAAGGTGGATGTGGGGGAGACATCTACATGCTGCAGGCCTGTTTTGCTCCCAGTAGAATCTGCCGATAAAGTCTCCTCTGACCAAGGAAGCGTGAGTGACAGGGAAGAGGGGAGTTTGGCAGACAGCCCAGGAGGAGATCAGTCATCCGTATCATCCCTGGATTCTGAACAAGAATTAATGACACATCCACACATGCATAGAGTGATGCATAGGAGAGAACAACTGAAAGATTATTACAAGAGAAAATGAGGCCACGTGTGGTTGGGTGGGGCTGCTGTAATTAGTGCTGCAGATAAAAGTGCAGCCTGGTGTTTTAGCTTCATGGCAGTTTATCTGATTCATTGTTTCGTCAAGATTGTGGTTTTTGCTGTTCAGGATTGTGTGTGTGGACTCTCTGGACTTTAGAATTGGACTCACTTTCCCAGTTATTGGGTCAGCAGTTGGATTGCATTTAACTAGTGCTTTGTGTGTACCAGAAAATCCCTTTGACATTTAAAAAGGGAGCTGTTTCTGTTTTTCTGTGTATAAAAACTTTTGGGTTTTCCTTTTATCATGTGGTGTGTGTCTTCCTGGACTAATTACCCTGTAATTACGGATGGTTGAGACACGCCGGGAGAACACGGACTCAATGATTCCTCTGTAGAACTGTATCAGCAGCTCCTTGGGCAGTTTGAGCTTCCTGAGTTGGCGCAGAAAGAACATTCTTTGTTGTGCTTTTTGATGACGTTATTGATGTTAGGTGACCATTTTAGGTCATTTTAAGTGGCCAAAGTATTTGAGTTTCATCTTCAGGATCTGTCCTTCTAAAGTACAGTCAGGGCTGATCTCCTCTGGATTGCATAGTTTCAATCTTTTTTTTTTCCTCACAGACTTCTAAGGACCCCCGGATATTAATTGGATCTGGTCTCCTCCTCCCGCTCTACATGACATGACATGTTTCAATGCCACAGAAGAAAAAACCCGAATTGCAACATTCCCTCTTCTGACCTATTCATTCTTTTTCCAGTGGAGAACAGTAGTAGCAAGCCTAATTAATGTCTTTCATATCAATTTAACTTGTCCCTGAGAAGTTTCTGCTTTTGTTCTTGGAAAGAGAAGGGATGGGGGAAGGGAGATAATTGTTCTGTCTCCAGAATATAAGGGCGTGCTTTGGAATTCAATCTGTATAATCTATACCTCCTCAAATTCTAATGCAGTTGTATGGTTATTAGAATGGCTGGGTAAGTAAATGGCAGCAAAGCTTTCTTACTCTATAATTTCTGTTTCATACTGTGGAACTATAGCAGTTACTTTTATTAGCAATAGCCATTATTGGGCCTTTTAGCTTCCAGGCTCGAGATAAAGTAATGGCTTCTAATGATTCCTTAATGACAGACTTTATATCCTTGTCATGGTGACATGAATAATGTTATTTATTTTAAGAGAAAGTGATTAGCCGTTCTTTCATAAAAGGCTAAATAGACATTCTGGTAGGGACAAGTTATCCGAGGATGGGCTCTGGTACAAGGCAAAAAGTTCAAAAGTTCTTGTCCTGATGACCAATCCATAAATAATCCTGGACTAAAATCATATTTAAATCAAATTTCTACTTTCTATCATATCTCAAGATCCACAATGGACCACCTAAACATCAAAAATGTCATCAAAACACAACAAAGAATGTTCTTTCTGGGCTAACTCAGAAAGCTTAGATTGCCCCAAGGAGCTGTTGATACAATTCTACAGAGGAATTATTGACTATGTCATCTGTACCTCTATTATTTATTTATTTTATTTATTTATTTATTGGATTTGTATGCCGCCCCTCTCCGAAGACTCGGGGCAGCTAACAGCAATAATAAAACAGCATATAATAATAATCCAATAATAAAAACAATTAAAAACCCATTATAAGAAAAATCAAACAGACATACAGACATACCATGCATAAAATTGTAACGGCCTAGGGGGAAAGAGTATCTCAGTTCCCCCATGCCTGGCGGCAGAGGTGGGTTTTAAGTAGCTTATGAAAGGCAAGGGTGGGGGCAATTCTAATCTCTGCGGGGAGTTGGTTCCAGAGGGCTGGGGCCACCACATAGAAGGCTCTTCCCCTGGGTCCCGCCAAGTGGCATTGTTTAGTTGACGGGACCCGGAGAAGACCCACTCTGTGGGACCTAACTGGTCGCTGGGATTCGTGCAGTAGAAGGCGGTCCCGGAGATAATCTGGTCCGGTTCTGGTTTGGTTCTGCAACCCAACAAGACAGACATCAGAGGATAATCAGAAAAAGCAATTGCTACCAACCTGCCTTTTATTAAGGACCTGTATACTGCATGAGTCAAAAAGAGGGCTGTGAAAATATTTGTGGATACCTCACATCCTGGACATAATTTCAACTCCTACCGTCAAAATGATGGTATAGAGCACTGCACACTAGAACCACTAGATACAAGAACATTTTTTGCCCATATGCCATCACTCTGCTAAACAAATAATTCCTTCAATACTGGCAAACTATTCACTAAGTCTGCACTACTATTACTATTAATCTTCTTATCATTGCTATAACCCATGTCCTTCCACTTATGACTGTAACCTATTGCTTGTATCCTTATAATTAATATTAATTCTTTACTAGTATGATCTGATTGCTTATTTGTATCCTATGACTATCGTTAATAACCATACTTTGACTAGCATTAATAACCAGAGTATCCAACACATTTGCCAGACCAATTCTTGAAAAAGTCCATATTGCATACCGGACATAAATACATTAGAGATGCTTTACTAGAAGAGCCCTCCACTCCTCTACTTGCAACAGAATGCCTTATGCAACCAGAGGTTTACTCTAGGCACTGGGACATAGCAGGAATTAAAGACTTGTTGGTCAGTTTATTTATTTATTTAGTTTAATAGGCTGCCAATCTCCTGGCAGACTCAGTTTAGTATTTCTCTCCACCATTGTTTTACAGGTATTTGGAAGGGTAGCAGAGGGGAGGGGAAAGAGCTTAGAGGGCAGGGCAGAGGAGAGGAAGAGGAGGGAAGAGAAAGGAGGAGAGGGGTGGGGAGAGGAGGAGAGGAGAGAGGGAAGGGGAGAGGGGGAGAGAAGAGAAGAGGAGAGAAGAGAAGAGAAGAGGGGGGAGAGAAGAGAAGAGGAGAGAAGAGAAGAGAAGAGAATGGCAGGGCAGGGCAGAGGAGAGGAGAGGAACAGGAGGGAAGAGAAATGAGGAGAGGGGAGGGGAGAGGAGAAGAGGAGAGAGGGAAGAGGAGAGGAGAGAAGAGAAGAGAGGGCAGAGGAGAGGAACAGGAGGGAAGAGAAAGGAGGAGAGGGGAGGAGAGGGGAGAAGTGAAGAGGAGAGAAGGGAAGGGCAGAGGAGAGGAAGAGGAGGGAAGAGAAATGAGGAGAGGGGAGGGGAGAGGAGAAGAGGAGAGATGGAAGAGGAGAGAGGGAAGAGGAGAGGAGAGAAGAGAAGAGAGGGCAGAGGAGAGGAACAGGAGGGAAGAGAAAGGAGGAGAGGGGAGGAGAGGAGAGGGGAGGAGAGGGGAGAAGTGAAGAGGAGAGAAGAGAAGAGAGGGCAGAGGAGAGGAAGAGGAGGGAAGAGAAAGGAGGAGAGGGGAGGGGAGAGGGGAAGACGAGAGAGGGAAGAGGAGAGAGGGAAGAGAAGAGAAGGGCAGGGCAGAGGAGAGGAAGAGGAGGGAAGAGAAAGGAGGAGAGGGGAGAGAAGAGAAGAGAAGAGAAGAGAAGAGAAGAGAAGAGAAGAGAATATTGGAGTTAAGAAGAGCCTTCATGTAAACAACTCTTATTTGAGGGCACCTAAATACAAAATGATGAACCCAAACAAAGATATGATATCCCAGGGGAATGGCCAGTATATACGATGTCCCAGGGGAAGTGGGGTGGTTGTTTTTTTTTTTGTATTATATAAATATGTTGAGTATTTTAGCCTATATAAATTAATCATTGGGTGTATTGAAGAGAAGATGTTTAGCTAAGGCTCCCTCTTCACACATTTACTGTGTCAAAAGCTTTCTCAAATGTGAGGGCATAATGGAGATAACATCTATAGCATGTCTGCAATAAAAATGCAGTTGTGCATTTTGTCTCTCACCCACAGGCCACTTCCCAACTCATGACTTAAAATGCCTTCATAACAACACCTAGCCATCCATAAAGAAACATTATTGTCATTCTTTGGCACAATGATGGAAATCTGCTTCTAAAAGGCCTTATAAGATCTTAATTGTTCTGGTTTCTGGTAGAAGTTTAGTAATTACAAATAACTCTCATTAAATGCATCATTTCATGAATAAAGCAACTCCGTTTATTTCTCTGCTCTCTTGTACTTCAACACATTCCAGGCATCACTCGGTCCATTATCTCTCTCTTAGCCACATTTCTCACATTCCTTTTCCTGCTTCACTTAGACAAGATTTATTTCCTAACTACATAGCTTTAAAAAAGACAGCAGCACTGACTAAATACAATACAAAATGCTTTGGCTTACTTTAGCGTGGCGAAAACCCCTCCATATTTCTTTACATCAACGTTGAAACTCCACCTTTCTTCTCCACTAGCCCCCTGACGTGCCAATTATGTCACTACAATATTTAACCCATTCCTCTCCTTAATATCTTCTTCCAGACCTTTGCTCTCTACGTTTCTGAATCCTTCTGAATTTAGGATTAACCCAGCGAGCATCTGATTCTCCCTCGCTAGATCCTGAACTCATAGCCCCATCCTGTGGCTGGCCTCCCACCTGTTCTACTACCTGTAACCCCGCCCCCCCCCACTACTTCATAAACACTATCTGAATCCGAGTCCTCAATGTCTTCATCATCCTCCAACTGATCAGGAGTATGTACAACACTAATGAGAAAATTAGGCTATATCTATGGCCACACATAGACAGACACACCTATCAGTCTTATAATTTTTTTAAAAAAAATGTAATTAAGCTATAGATACTGCATACTTAATCTGGTGTAAACCCTGTGAAAAATAACAGAGCTTACGTCCTACTATTCTGATCATTGAAACAGAAATCCTTTTTTTTTTGTTTGAAAATTTATTTAAAATGCAAAGCATTAAACACAATGGTCCACAATATATTAATAATTTCGAAGACATTTTCCTTCGGTTTTATATGTAATTAGCCAATGCATGCATAGTTACAGTATATGCACACCTCTGCTTAATGGGCCATTTCGGGAATATCCATTAAATCTGAATGTCAATTTAAATCTAAATGTATGTCTTGGGAGGTCAATTTATATCAACTGTGTAACTGTGCAAGTGATGCATATAGCATCCGTTTCATTAAAAACTTAATTTAACAGACAAACCCTTGGTTTAGTAGACATTTGTAAATTAAATGAGAATTTAATCCAAGTGAAAGAAGGCTGTAATAAGATTCATTAATTTGAATATCTCCTATCTATCTATCTATCTATCTATCTATCTATCTATCTATCTATCTATCATTTTTCTCTCTATCATCTCTCTCTCTCTATTATCTATCTATCTATCTATCATCTATCCATCCATCCATCCATCCATCCATCCATCCATCCATCCATCCATCCATCTATCTATCTATCTATCTATCTATCTATCTATCTATCTATCACTTTTCTCTCTATCATCTCTCTCTCTCTATTATCTATCTATCTATCTATCTATCTATCTATCTATCTATCTATCTATCTATCTATCTATCTATCTATCTATCTATCTTCTGCAGCAGTGCTGTCATACTCCTAGCCCACTGGCTGGCTGGATCATACACTCGCCACGCCCGCTTCCGGTTTAGCAAAGGAGGGAAATGTCCAGTACATCACATGATGCCATCATGATAACGTGAGTTTGACACCCTTATTTACAATTTTCAGCCAGTCAACCACTTACCCACTTATTGAATGGAATAACCTGTGCAGGGTTGTTGTAGGATTGTGCATTTAAGTAGGGGTTGGTGTGTGGCTTTTTTCTGGTAGATGACTCAGAACAGGAGAATGGCATCGCCCTCCTCCCTTACATCAAAGGCACATATTAACTCCATAGCCAAGACTCTCATCTCCAGAACCAAATGCCTAGCTGACAAAGACCACCTGGAAACGTTCTACCTGTCAATGACTACTTCAGCTTCAATTGCAACAACACAAGAGCACGCAATAGATTCAAACTTAATATTAACTGCTCCAAACTTGACTGTAAATAATACGACTTCAGCAACTGAGTTGTTGAAACGTGGAACTCATTACCTGACTCAGTAGTGTTAACCCCTAACCCCCAACATTTTTCCCTTGGACTATCCACGATTGACCTCTCCAGGTTCCTTAGAGGTCAGTAAGGGGCATGCATAAGTGCACCAGTGTGCCTTCCGTCCCCTGTCCAATTGTCTCTCCTTTATCTCCTTTATCTTTTCTTCCTTTCATATATGTTCTCCTATACTTTTATATCTTTTCTTCTATTCTTTTCTTTATTTATATTATTACATATCTATTCTCTTCAATGTGTATTATGTATTGGACTAAATAAATGAATGAATGAATGAATGAATGAATGAATGAATGAATGAATGAATAAATAAATAAATAAATAAATAAACTGATTTACACAGTCTCACAAACATATTAATTTCTAACAGATTCCAAAAAAACCTCCCAAACACCAACCCAATCCAAAAGGAGACACTCCTCCAGAACCGAGACACAGAACAGGAGAATGGCCTCGCCCTCTTCCATTGCAGATAAAATCAGCAAAATTCTCCACAAACACAATATCAATGCAGCCTTTGGCACTGACCAAAAAATAGCCAACATCTTAAGAAACCTCAAAGACAAGATCCAGCTAGAAAACCAAGGAGTCTATGAAATGCCATGAAAAGTCTGCCCGGCCACATATGTTGGACCAACTAATAGGAGAATAAACACATCACATTGCAGAACACAAGAATGCAGTGAGAAAAGAAGAAAAAACTTCCTCCCTTTTCCAACACCTCAACACAACAGGACATGAAATTGATTTCGAAAGAACTACATTAATTTTCAAAACCTAACACTCCAACAAAAGAATAATTATGGAAGCCATTGAAAAAGAGAAACACCCCTCAACATGAATAAATCTGATGATACCTTCCACTTATCAAATATCTGGAAACTAGACCTTATCAGCAAACGAATCCCAGCCACAAAAACTGAAACCGGACCCAGAACAACACAGGACACCACTAATCACCCTCACCAGACCCAAAACCACACTCACCCTACAGACAAAATACAACCGCCACCCAGAAGCCAAACAACAGCAATGCCTCCAACTGCTGCACCTCCCCTCCGAAACACACACAAAGCAAACCAACACACACCATAAAGACATGATCAGACCACAAACTCGGAGTCAAACCAAAACCCAAGATGTTATATCACAGACATACATTACAAAACAGCTGACTAGTCTGCAGGCTCCAACTGCCACAACTACTCAGGATGTCACCTCTAATCTGCAAACATCAACTAATCTGCATACATCAATTGCATCAATTAATCAAGGTGTTACCCCGCCAACTAATCCGGAAGTTTCAACACAGCTTGCAGCAGCTGAGCCAGCAGTCCACACCCACCCACCAGTATTTATAGAGGGAAGGCAGCTCAGATCATGCTTTGTTCACCCAAGCACAAAGACAAAAGCACCAGCCTGAAGATGATGGCTGAGACCTCGTGGAAACATTGCCAGGATTCTCTGAAACTTACAGGGGAAGAAACCCAACTGTTTTGGAGAGAAACTTAGAACATTCATATTTGGGCAGGCTTTTTCAAGTACAGTGATACCTCATCTTACAAACACTTCATCATACAAACTTTTTGAGATACAAATCCAGGATTTAAGATTTTTTTGCCTCTTCTTATAAACTATTTTCACCTTACAAACCCACCACCGCCGCTGGGATGCCCCGCCTCCGGACTTCCGTTGCCAACGAAGCACCTGTTTTTTGCACTGCTGGGATTCCCCTGAGGCTCCCCTCCATGGGAAACCCCACCTCCGGACTTCCGTGTTTTTGTGATACTGCAGGGGAACCCCAGCAGGCGAATCCCAGCAGCACAAAAACGGGTGCTTCGCTGGCAACGGAAGTCCGGAGGTGGGGTTTCCCAGCGAGGGGAGCCTCAATGAAATTGTAGCATCGCAAAAACACAGAGGTCTGGAAGTGGGGTTTCGAGGACTTCAGTGTTTTTGCAATGCTGCAATTTCACTGATGCTCCCTTCTCTGGGAATCCCCACCTCTGGACTTCCGTTGCCAGCGAAGTGCTCATTTTTGCGATGCTGGGATTCCCCTGCCGGGATTCCCCTGCAGCATCGCAAAAACACAGAAGTCCAGAGGTGGGGTTTTCCATGGAGGGGAGCCTCAGGGGAATCCCAGCAGTGCAAAAATGGGTGCTTCAGCTGGCAAAAGGGGTGAATTTTGGGCTTGCACGCATTAATCGCTTTTCCATTGATTCCTATGGGAAACATTGTTTCGTCTTACAAACTTTTCACCTTAAGAACCTTGTCCCGGAACCAATTAAGTTTGTAAGACAAGGTATCACTGTATTATGATTGGTTGAAGCCCTGTAGGCCAAGAGGATAAATTACAGGGATTTGCCTGCAGTTCTTCAGTTCCAGTTTTCACTCAATAAATGTTGTTGTATCTTTTATGGTTTGTTTCTTGCCTGCTGAAGCCCACTACACAATATATATATATTTTCAGACAAAAGGGAGGGGAAAAGGTTTGAATTTCACGGAGCTCTTTTCCCAGCTTTTACACGCCCTCTGCATTTTTATTGTCACTGCACTGGGAACCATCAGCAAAACAATTTGAAAGGGAAGACACGGAGAAGTAGCAAAAGATGAGGCTGTCATTCTGCTCAGCGCGGTGTCAAATTGTCAAAGAACATTACTGCTTTCAACATTTTACCTGGATTATGTTCCTTCCATTCCTTAGGATTTGAGGATGCATTTTGCAGACAATGGTCAGACAATGCAGACCATGGTCAGGAGAGAACCCTGTTTCCCTGCATATGTTTTATGGAACAGAAGGATGTGAATAATATTTGCTACAGTTTACTGCCTAAGGCTTCACTACCAATGGATAATATGAAGGGGAGAGGGTATCAAAGGGAGTGAGGTTGACTTGAAAAAAGTGTCCACTTTGAAATCCATTAATGTTAGAAGCATAGAAACATAGAAGATTGAATCAACTCCCCCCAGAGATTCTCACTGCCCCCACCCTCCTTGCCTTCTGCAAGAGTTTAAAAACACATCTTTGCCGCCAGGACTGGGGACATTAGATCTTCCCCTGTCCAGCTTATGTTCTGATACAAAAGTAATATACATATCGTCTATCTATATGTTTTTGTATGTTTTATATGTGTTTATTTTTCCTCTTTCCTTTTTGTTATGTTACTGTTTTTGTTTTTATATGTAAATACTCAATAAAGATATTAAAAAATTGATAAAAGGAATGAGATGTGGAATATAGAACATAGAATAATAGACATAGATTTAGAATAACTTTATTGCCACTTTGAATGTATACATAGAGCCATGGTGGTGCAGTGGTTAGTACTGTAGTACTGTAGACTACCTTTGCCTTCAATTTGACAGTTTGAATCTCACCAGGCTCAAAGTTGTCTCAGCCTTCTATATTTCTGAAGTGGGTCAAATAAGGACCCAAATTGTTGGCAGGGAGGGCAATATGCTGACTCTGTAAACCACTTAGAGAGGCTGTAAAGCACTGTGAAGCTGTATATAAATCTAGGTGCTGTTACTATACTCCTAGAAGTATTGGGGATTTTCATCTCTGGAGTCTATAAGAAGATTCTTATATAAAGTATATCAGTCTAAGTGCTATTGGTACTGCTACACAAATCAGGTTGCAGGTTTTGGGATTGGCTAGTTTTTAAAAAATGATATTAGGTCACCCCTAAATCAGGTCTAGTATTGTTCACCTGAGCTTGGGGTTAACGGTTATGTGAATTGAGACACAAAGTTGTCCCTTTGCCCTGTCAAAAAGGGAAGTGTTTCCACCTGGAGTAGGTCAAACGAGAGTAGTACCTTTCACATCAGTAAACTGAGAAATAAGGTTCTATTCTATTCTATTCTATTTTCTATTCTACTCTGGTGTAGTCTACTCTACTCTACCCTACCCTACCCTATCCTATCCTATCCTATCCTAATTCTCTATTCTCTTCAGAAGAGAAGGATTTAGGGGTAGTGAGCAGTGTGGTCGGGCAGTAGGAAAAGCAAGTAGGATGCTTGGCTGCATAGGTAGAGGTATAACAAGCAGGAAGAGGGAGATTATGATCCCGCTATATAGAGTACTGGTGAAACCACATTTGGAAGACTGTGTTCAGTTCTGGAGACCTCACCTACAAAAAGATATTGACAAAATTGGACGGGTCCAAAGACGGGCTACAAGAATGGTGGAAGGTCTTAAGCATAAAACGTATCCGGAAAGACTTCATGAACTCAATCTGTATAGTCTGGAGGACAGAAGGAAAAGGGGGGACACGATCAAAGCATTTAAATATGTTAAAGGGTTAAATAAGGTCCAGGAGGGAAGTGTTTTTAATAGGAAAGTGAACACAAGATCAAGGGGACACAATCTGAAGTTAGTTGGGGGAAAGATCAAAAGCAACATGAGAAAGTATTATTTTACTGAAAGAGTAGTAGATCCTTGGAACAACCTTCCAGCAGATGTGGTTGGTAAATCCACAGTAACTGACTTTAAACATGCCTGGGATAAACATATATCCATTGTAAGATAAAATACAGGAAATAGTATAAGGGCAGACTAGATGGACCATGAGGTCTTTTTCTGCCGTCAGTTTTCTATGTTTCTATGTTCTATTCTATTTTATTCTATTCTAGTCGTCTAGTCTAGTCTGCATTCTATTCTATTCTATTCTATTCTATATTCTATTCTATTCTATATTCTATTCTATTCTATTCCCATCCCATCTTATCCTATTCTCTCCACCTACTGTACCTGGGTGCAAACTAGTTTAAATTTCTACCTGGCATCCTGAAACGAAGATTCCTGTTGTGACAATTGTGTTGACAGCCAATAGATTCAGAACTGTCAGACTTGTGACTCCAAACACAGATGCACCAACATCTTCTGCCAGCCAATGGCTGAACCATTCAGTCTGGCAGTTTCATCTTTGCCAAGTTTACACATTCTTCCTTCACACTCAACCAGTGTGGTTGGCAGTCCCCCCCCCCCAGGTCTCCCTAAACCAAATGAGCAATTCCCCAAAAGCATCCCCTCCCAAGGGTGTTTGGCTGTCACTTTCTGCATTGTCAAATCTCAGCATGAAGTTCCCTTTCCTTTCCAGCTGGTTTAGTGGTTTAGAAAACTGGGCCTGATAATTTGCTTTAAAGGAATTCTGTTTTCCCTGCTGTGAAATGGGTATCTATTCTTCTCTTGTCCCAATTAGCCGCTCCCGTTGTCTCCTTCATTCCTCCCTCTGTCACAATATTTTGCTAAGCGTTTATTTAAGAAAAACAGCCAGCCGTTCTATGTAAGCAGCCTCTAGGTAATGAAGAGCACCAAGCTGTGAAAGTAAAACACCAGAATAGTTAGCTGTGGACGTGAATATGGAAATTGGAATAGACTGCCCTAATTAACCAAAAACACAACACTGAGTGTCTGCAACACTCAACGAAGGAAACAGAAGAGCGGTGGATATCAACACAGCAGCATTGGGTGGGATTGTGTGTGCACTTGTGTTGAAACAGGCAAGATGGTGTCAAGGAGTAGGTGGGGGGGACATGATAGTAATGTGTTGTGGTTGGCTCTGGCCCAGCTCCTGCCCCAGCGAATGGGGAGGTGGATGCAGGGGAAACTTCAACATGTCACAGGCCTGTGTTATTGCTGACAGAATCAGTTCAGAGTTTAGTTTCCTCGGACGAAGAAGAAGGTGGGAGTGACTCGGTAGAGGAGGGCTTGGCACACAGCCAAGGCAGTCAATCTTCCTTATCTTCTATTGCTTCAGATGATGACGTTTTGGACACACGCAAGCACAGAATTATACGTAGAAGAGACCACGTAAGAACATATTACAGGAAATAAGGGAGGCCACCTGTGTTTGGGTGGGGCTCCAGTAACTAGGGCTGCTGCTATAAAGAGCAGTATGTGGGTTTGGCCATTGTGGAAGAATATCTGTTCACAGTTCGTCAGGAATCTTGTGTGCTGGACTTTGTTGCTTTTTTACGCCTTTGAAACCAAAGCAGAGCAACGTGTGTGTGTGTCTCACTCGTTGGAAGAAGAAGGGGTGTGAAGTTTCTCCAAAGCTGCTAGCTAAGTACTTAATGACTGCTTAAGGGAAATTGTACAGACTACCCGGTTGTTTTGGGAAAAGTGCTCTTTGCAAAACAAAAAGAGTGCTTAGTTTATTTTGACTTTTGTGATAAAGAATATAGTTTTGAATTTTCAAACGTGTGTGTGTCTGAAATTTGTAGCCTTGAATTTTCTGGCGGCTCCTATCAGAGAGCCCGGCAGAACAGTAATGTTTCAGTATTTCAGGGGCAGCCACAAGAAAAGCTGGTCAACCTATTTTCCAAAGCACCAGGAGGTGGGGAAAAAAGCCCTCTTCCAGCTCATGAATACCTGAACAGGACCCAACAGTCCTGGAGAACAATTGTCCAGTCTCCAATCTCCCCTTTTTAGGAAGTTAGTAGAAGCCTAGTGGGGGCTTCAGTTCCAAACGTTTTTGAAGGAAGTGGATTACATAGACCCATTTCAGTTGGGTTTTAGGCTCAATAGTAGTTGAATAGTTTTTGTTCAACAGTAGTAACTGTGAGAGGGATCTTGGAGTCCTAGTGGACAACCATTTAAATATGAGCCAGCAGTGTGCACCAGCTGCCAAAAAAACCAGCACAGCTTTGGTCTGCAGAGTGATAAAATCAAGATCACGTGAAGTATTAATACCACTTTATAAAGCCTTGGTAAGGCCACACTTGGAATACTGCATTCAGTTTTGGTCGCCATGATACAAAAAGGATGCTGATACTTTAGAAAGAGTACAGAGAACAGCAACAAAAATGATTAGGAGACTGGAGGCTAAAACATATGCAAGAACTGGGCATGGCTAGTTTAATGAAAAGAAGGACCAGGGGAGGTTTGATAGCAGTGTTCCAATATCTCAAGGGTTGCCACAAAGAAGAATAGAATAGAATAGAATAGAATTTTATTGGCCAAGTGTGATTGGACACACAAGGAATTTGTCTTGGTGCATATGCTCTCAGTGTACATAAAACAAAATATACATTTGTCAAGAGTCATGTGGTACAACACTTAATGATTGTCATAGTGGTCAAATAAGCAATGAAGAAGCAATATTAATAAAAATTGTACGGATATAAGCAACAAGTTACAGTCATACAGTCAACATGGGAGGAAATGGGTGATAGGAATGATGAGAAAAACTAGTAGAATACAGAAATAAAATGAGTGTGGCAAAAATAAGCAAAGGTAGTGCCACACCTCCAAGCTGGTTCTCTCAGTGGTGCCATAGGCACCGCCATCTTGTTTTTGGTTTCTGTGCATGGGCAGAAGCTTTGTTTTAGCACTGTGCATGGGAAGAAGCTTTCTGCACGCCCGTGTGGCAGATCAGTGAGCAAACCAGCAGTGAAGAAAACCAGAACCCACCCCTGAAAGTGGACACCACTTATAGTTTCTCATCATCTTTATTTATTATCTTTATTTATTAATGAAGTTAATTCATGAATTTATAAATGCACCAACTCACCTTTATATCCAAAACAAAGAAACTGAAATGGAATAATAGAATAGCAGAGTTGGAAGGGACCTTAGAGGTCTTCTAGTCCAAACCCCTGATCGAGCAGCATCTTGGATTAGGAGTTGCCCAATCTCTGCTTAAAATCCTCTCGTGGTGGAGCACCCACAACTCTTGAAGGCAAGCCATTCCACTGATTCATTGTTCCAAATGAGTGACACATACAATATCCCAAATATCAAAACCAGTCACACAGATGGTGATGGTTGTTTTTCAGAATTTTGCAAGCGTCTTGGAACTCACACTCAAGCTGCCAACTTGGAGAAGAAGAATTTCTTCCTCTGAACTTCAGTGACTATTGATTATTAAAGTCCTTATTAAATGCTCACGTCAGGTAACATAAAAGTGACAGTGTAAAAGTACAGGCGGAATTGATTCAACTTCCCTAGTAGGGAACGGTGGAAGTCACAAAGAAGACAGAACGTTACATCGGGCTTCAGTAAGGGCCCTCCTGTGAGTTGGACACAAACTATTAACAGTGTGAGTAGCAGCTGAAACAGCTCTTCCTCAAGTAGGTGAGGAGTACAATAAAGCCCTTAAAATTTAAAAGAAAACCAAGTTATCACGGTTACTGATCTTTGCATTGTGATTGTCAAGGATCCAACTACTGCATCCCATTCAATGAGAACAATGAGGCAGGCATATTCTTCAAAGAACATTTTTGGGGATACATCAAATTGGCATATTCTTGGTGGAAAACCGGCTTGAAGTTCCTGCCAGTTTTATGCCCAATTAAAAGTAAAACTTTGTCACTTCCCCCACAAAGTCTCCAGTCACATGGTCCAGTTGCTAGGTGACCTCAGTCTCCATCTTTCGAACACACCGGCCCCAATGTCCTTGATTCCCAGGGGAAATAATTTTATTTTGGCTACAACACCCCAGCTATCTCTACGCACACAGCCTCCTTGTCGCCTTAGCTCCAGGCTGTGTCAGCCCTGAAGCAGAGAGAAAAGGAAACTCCCTAGGGAAAAGGCTACAAAAAGAAAAGGGCCACCGTTCAGCCAACTTCAGGGTTGACAGTGATAATATATCATAGCACTGAAAGGTCTCTGGCCTAACAATAACAACAACAGAGTTGGAAGCGACCTTGGAGGTCTTCTAGTCCAACCCCCTGCTTAGGCAAGAAACCCTACACTACTTCAGACAGATGGTTATCCAACATCTTCTTAAAAACTTCCATTGTTGAAGCATTCACAACTTCTGGAGGCAAGCTGTTCCACTGATTCATTGTTCTAACTGTCAGGAAATGTCTCCTTAGTTCTAAGTTGCTTCTCTTCTTGTTCAGCTTCCACCCATTGCTTCTTGTTCTACCCTCAGGTGCTTTGGAGAATAGGTTGAATCATTGAGTCTGTCATCTGCACCTCTATAACTGTCTGGTTTGGTGCTGCAACCCAACAGGACCAACACAGACTTCAGAGGAGAATCAGAACTGCAGAAGAAACCATGGCTGCCAACCTTCCTTCCTTTGACTGCACTAGTCAAAAAGAGGGCAGTGAAAATATTTCCTGACCCCTCGCATCCTGGACACAAATTGTTTCAACTCCTACCCTCAAAACATTGCTACAGAGCACTGCACACCCAGACAACAGGTTTTTTCCCCCGAACGCCATCACTCTACTAAACAAATAATTCCCTCAACACTGTCAGACTTTTTACTAAATCTGCACTTCTATTCTAGTAGTTTTTTCTCATCATTCCTGTCATCCTTTTCCTCCCACTTAGGACTGTAGGACTGTATGACTGTAACTTGTTGCTTGTATCCTTAAGATTTTTATTAATAAAAATTGTTTCTTCATTGCTCATTTGACCCCTATGACAACCATTAACTGTTGTACCACATGATGCTTGACAAATGTATCTTTTATGTACCCTGAGAGCATATGCACCAATAATAATAAAATCAATAATAATAGTAATAATAATAATAATGATAATAATAATGATGATGATAATAATGATAATTTGTATTTGTATTTATTAGATTTGTATGCCGCCCCTCTCCGAAGACTCAGGGCGGCTAACAACAATATAAAAAGACAATGTGAACAAATCTAATATTAAAAACAATCTTAAAAACCCCAATTTAAAGAACCACTCATACAAACAAGCATACCATGTATAAATTCTATAAACCTAGGGGGAAGGGAAATTTCAATTCCCCCATGCCTGACGACAGAGGTGGGTTTTAAGGAGATTGCGAAAGGCAAGGATAATAATAATAATAATAATAATAATAATAATAATAATAATAATAATAATAATAATTTATTAGAATTGTATGCTGCCCCTCTCCGAGGACTCCGAGGACAAGACAATAAAGTATTCTGTTCTGTTCTGTTCTCTTCTCTTCTATATTATTTCTACTCCTAATAGTTAGAATAGAAATGTTTCAAACAAATTAACTCCACTGAAGTAATGGAATCATGTCCTCAGTATCATAAGCAAAGGAATGCTTGCCCTTGCTTGCTTAATTAATGTCATTTTAAATGAAGCTGACAGTGAGAACTCTGGGGAAATCTCCCTCCACCGAGGAGGCCTGCAGTGCACAGTGATTGTTTAAGGAAGCAGAAGAAGAATTTAGTCTAATGCTACCAGAGGAAAGAACTGTTCACACCATAAAGCACCAGTGAACATATTTAACAAATATATTCACACTTTCCCTTTCCCTGCCTCTTTTTCCAAATCAATGGAAGAGAAAGAACATTGCTGTACATCAAGTCTGAGGAAATGCACAGTTTGCAGAAATTGGATCACCTTAAATGAAAAGCATCCCACTTCCCATTCAAAATGATTGTCTCCGTTGGAACGTATTTGAGGTGGCTTGCCTGAGACATCCTAAGAGGGAGCCTCAAACTGAAAGATAGCTTGGGTTTGGATTTAGAAAACTCTGCTTCCAGTTCCAGATGCATATCTGTCAACTGTCCAATTAGCAAACCCAAAACAAGGAAATTCTATCAGGAGAATTGAATTCCCAAATAGCAATAGCACTTAGACCTATATTATTATTATTATTATTATTATTATTATTATTATTATTATTATTATTATTATTATTATTTTATTATATCGTAAGCTCCTTAAGACCCACCTTTGTCGTCAGGCATGGGGGAACTGAGACATCTCCCCCGGGCATATACAATTTATGAATGGTATGTTTGTGTGTATGTGTGTTTAGAAAATGGGGTTTCTTTTAAATATTTTTAAATAGTAATTTAGATTTGTTGTAAATTGTTTTCACTTTGTTGTGAGCCGCCCCGAGTCTGCGGAGAGGGGCGGCGTACAAATCTAAATAATGAAATAAATAAATAAATAAAATAAATTATTATTTATTAGATTTGTATGCCGCCCCTTTCCATAGACTCGGGGCGGCTCACAACACAATAAAGACAGTTATAACAAATCTAATAATTTACAATTTAAAATATTTTTTAAAAAACCCATTATTAAACAAACATACACACAAGCATACCATACATAAATTGTGTAGGCCCGGGGGAGATGTCTCAGTTCCCCCATGCCTGACGACAAAGGTGGGTTTTAAGGAGTTTGCAAAAGGCGAGGAGGGTAGGGGCAGTTCTAATCCCTGGAGGGAGCTGGTTCCAGAGAGTCGGGGCCACCACAGAGAAGGCTCTTCCCCTGGGGCCCACCAACCGACATAGTTTAGTTGACGGGACCCGGAGAAGGCCAACTCTATGGGACCTAATCGGTGGCTGGGATTCTTGCGGCAGAAGGTGGTCTTGGAAATATTCTGGTCCGATGCCATGAAGGGCTTTAAAGGTCATAACCAACACTTTGAATTTTGACTGGAAATTGATCGGCAACCAATGCAGACTGCGGAGTGTTGGTGTAACATGGGCATTCCTAGGGAAGTCCATGATTTCTCTCGCAGCTGCATTCTGCACAATCTGAAGTTTCCGAACACTTTTCAAAGGTAGCCCCATGTATATACTGCTTCACAGTGCTTTTACAGCCCTCTCTAAAAGCAGTTTACATAGTCATCATTACATCTTACAGCTTACATTAGAGAACCATCTTTCAGCTGTGGCGAGGGGGGCATTTGCCCAGGTTTGCCTGGTGCACCAGTTGCGGCCCTACCTGGACCGGGAGTCATTGCTCACAGTCGCTCATGCCCTCATCACCTCGAGATTCGACTACTGTAATGCTCTCTACATGGGGCTACCTTTGAAGAGTGTTCGGAAACTTCACTTTATATATGAGGTTCGGATTCTTTTTGCCGATGTGGAGGGTAGAACATTTGCTGGTTGATATTTGAAGTTGCCATGTGCTAGACCAATGTGAGAAAAAGTCGAGGTCTTTTTGGAGAGTAGATGTGTTGTCCGTGGTGTTGAAAAGTTTTACATCGTCAGCGAAAAGAACACAGTTGCTTGTGATATGATCGCATAGGTCGTTGATGTAGAGAATAAATAGAGTAGGTCCTAGTACGCTGCCTTGGGATATGCCACTTTTAACCTAGACAGGGGTGGAAATGGCGCTTCCAATTTTGACAACTTGTTGCCTGTTTGACAGGAATGCAGTAATCCAGCTATGGAGGAATCCAAAGATGCCATAGGATTTGAGTTTTAGGAGTAGTTTGTCATGGACCACTGAATTGAAGGCTTTGCAAAAGTCAATATAAATTGCATCAATGGATTTTCCTTGATCTAGGTGGGTAGTCCATATGTTTTTGCAGTGAAGTAGTTGAAGGTTGCAGGATAATTTCTTTCTGAATCCAAATTGTTTGTTAGAGAGTAGGTTATTAGATTCTAAGTAAAGGGTGATTGATTGATAAAACAATGTACAGCAAATCTAATAATTTAAAAACACTAAAAATCCCATTATTAAAAGCAAACACATACCATACATAAATTGTATAGGCCCGGGGGAGATGTCTCAATTCCCCCATACCTTGGTCTCGAATTCTATTAACCATGTATCCTCTTACCATGTCCCATCGTCCCATCAATTCTCACAAATTAGTTTCATTGGCCGAATTTATTCTCTTATCCATGTTTTGAACTGCTCTGTCAAAACAAATTTATTTCACTTCTCACAAACCTAGTATAAGTGATGCCCAGGAAAGTTTTTATGGGGGACAAACGTATAAGAAATCTCATAGACCTTTGCTCTTGGTCAGGTATATTGCAAATAAGATTACACACAAAAGCTATATATTTTAAAACCATTGGTAGTGAATATTTTATTATGCCTCAGTTTCATTTTTGACCAGCAATGCTATGAATATGTTATAGTTTTAAAACAGCAGATACTATCAACAGTATTTACCTGGCCTTTTCAAGTGGATTTTTATATTCTAAATTCCATGAGTCTTCTTGCTGGCTCCATTTTTATAACATGTATTTGATTTGCCTAATGAAGTGTTCAGGAGAATGCAAAAGCTTAAACATACTGTTCTGTTAACTTGATTGGCATTAATTAAAGATACTGCTAAGTTCTTCTATTACTTCTCCATACAGCTATACCTTCATAATTGCTGTTAATATGACCTGGAATATGGTTTTTTTTTAAATTTAACCATTCATAGTAAAAGTCATTACAAGAGAAAGAGGACTTTCTCACCTTTTTGTGAAGGAAGACTTGATCCTAGATATAAGTGGGCTCAACTTACAGTCATTTTTTAAATGATCATTCAAAGTTACAATCGTAGTTAGATCCTGACCAGCTCAAGGTTGACTCAGCCTTCCATCCTTCCAAAGTCGATAAAATGAGGACCCAGATTGTTGGGGGAAATATGCTGACTCTGTAAACTTCTTAGAGAGGGCTGTAAAAGCACTATGAAGCGGCATATAAGTCTAAATGCTATTGCTGTTGCTTGAGCAGGGGTAGAAGACATCTAAGGTCCCTTTCAACTCTGTTATTCTGATATTCTGTTAAGTATACATCATGGTTGTCCAATCTGTGGCTTGTATATAAGTCTAAGTGCTATTGCTATTTTCCTCCCTCCCTCCCTTCCTTCCTTCCTCCCTTCCTTCCTTTCCCCCTTCCCTCCCTCATCCCTCCCTGTGGTTATAATGCAGTATTGCAGGCTACTTCTCCTGACTGCTGACTGCCAGCAGTTCGGCAGTTCAATTTTCACCTGCTCAAGGTTGACTCAGTCTTCCATCCTTCCAAGGTGGGTAAAATGGGAGCCTAGATTTTTGGGGGAAATATGCTGACTCTGTAAAGCATGGTGAAGTGTTATATATTGTAAGTCTAAGTATATACGGTTTTGCTTAACAACATAAATTAAGAGCTAAATTGTGGGACCTATATAATATTTCATTGGTGCTGCTTATATAAGGATCAATTTGTACAGCTGCTTATATAAGGATTATATTATTATCCTTTGGGATTGTGCAGCATAGGAGTCCAATTAAATAAACAAATAAATAAAATTACCCACCTTTTATCTGTTGATTCAAGAACTATCGAGTTGTGTCACTGTTCTGTGCTGAATCGTGGCTGATTCTTAAAGCTAATCAGGTTTGGTCTTTCTTAACATTTGGATGGGAAATTATCAGAAGATCCCAGGGCAGTAGACTGAGAATTCAAAAGCCAAAGGAGGAAATTATTGTTGATAGTCAAATAAAACTTTTTTTCTAAAATAACTTTTGCAGCTCAGAGTTGAAATGTGGGGTCATTGGTGTTCCTGTTCTGGGTTGTTTCCTTATAAATAAACTAGATAACTTCATCAGTGCTGGTTAAGAATAGGGTTTGCATATCCTACTTCTTTAATAGGACTGATGATGTTACATAGTTTGGTAATGAAATGTCTTCAAGAAAACAAACTCAGAATCCCCAAGAAACCCTGCAAAATTGGTCTAAGTCAACAGCTTTCTGCATTGAAGTAGTCATAGCAAGGGAAAAAAAGAAGATATTATTTGCTTGTTCCCTAAATTTAACACACATACAACACAGCATTGGTTGGAGTGGAGAAAATCAACACATTTAAATCGAAAACCTCATGGCCAGTTCTGTGATGGAAGCAAAGGGGAATGTAATTATGAACCTCATTATAGTTGCATGCAAGCCCATGCAGAATTTCAAAGAGTTCGTTTTTTAATTATTTGACTGAAGCAAAACCCAAGAAAAAAAGCATACACATTGTGAGGGGTGGGGGAAAAAGGTTTGTACAGGGATGGGTGTGCAGATTGCAAATATGAGAAACAAATTAAGCATAAGTAGTGATGGGCAAACTGAACTCGCACAATTCGGCGTCTGTCCTGAATTTTGCAGTGTTCGGTATGTCGAACATGAACCCAAAATTTCTTGAAACTTCGGGCAAAGTTCGGGGTCATGTTCAGCGTTTGGAGCTTTGACGTCACCGGCAGGTTGCTAAGGACGCCAAGGTGATCACTTCCTGGATTCCATGGAATCCAGGAAGTGATCACCTTGGCATCCTTAGCAACCTGCCAGTGACGTCAAAGCTCCGCCCCTGGAATCTCTTCATGGGAGGGATTCCCCATTCGGGTTCGAGTTCGGGTTCAGTTCAGGGTTCTGCTGAATTTTGCATAAAGTTTGTCCGAACTTGCCGAACCCGAACACTGTTGGTTTCGCCCATCACTAAGCATAAGCAATACTGAATTAATTCCCTTATTTATTTACTTTATTCGATTTGAAGGCTGCCCTTCTCCTTTGGACTCAAGGCGACTCACAGTGGTAAAAATAAACACACTAAATAATAATAATACAGTTTAAAACATTAAAAATATACAAAACCCACCATTAAAATAACCAGTCATGTCTCTTTCATACAAATGGTTGGAGCGAAGCTCACAATCCTTAGGCCTGCCAGCATAGATGTGTTTTTAATGCCTTTTGAAAGGCAAGGAGAGTGTGGGCGGTGCAAATCTCTAGAGGAAGTTGGTTCCAGAGGTCAGGGCCACAACAGGGAAGGCTCTTCCCCTTGGACCCACCAGTCGGCATTGTTTAGCCGATGAGGCCCAGAGGAGGCTGACTCTGTGTGACCTAATCGGTCGCTGGGATATTTGAGGCAGAAGACGGTCCCGTAAATAATCTGGTCCAATGCCCTACATTGGACATTGGGCCAGATTAATTCCAATAAAAGCGGAGGAGGGGGGAAAGATGCCTGGAATAAAATCCAGGTTAATCAATAGAGCTTAGAACTCTTGTTTTTATGAAGCATAGATAAAAAAAAATATTGCAATGTGGACTTCATCTCCCAGAATTCCCCTGCCAGTAATGCGTAGAACTAAGGAGAAAATTCCAGACAGTTAGAACAATAGATCAGTGGAACAGCTTGCCTCCAGAAGTTGTGAATGTTCTAACACTGGAAGCTTTTAAGAAGATGTTGGATAAGCATTTATCCGAAGTAGTGTAGTTTCTCCTGCCCAAGCAGGGGGTTGGAATAGAATAGGATAGGATAGGATAGGATAGGATAGGAGAGGAGAGGAGAGGAGAAGAGAAGAGAAGAGAAGAGAAGAGAAGAGAATTCTTTATTGGCCAAGTGTGATAGGACACACAAGGAATTTGTCTTTGGTGCATATGCTCTCAGTGTACATAAAATATATTTGTCAAGAATCATGAGATACAACATTTAATGATTATCATAGGGGTCAAATAAGCAATCAGGAAACAATCAATATGACATGGGTGATAGGAATTATGTTAAAAAACCAGTAGTAAAAGTAGTGTAGACTTAGTAAATAGTTTGACAGTGTTGAGGGGATTATTTGTTTAGCAGAGTGATTGCCTTTTGGGGGAAAAACTGTTCTTGTGTCTATTGTCTTGGTGTGCAGTGGTCTATAGTGACGTTTTGAGGGTAGGAGTTGAAACAGCTTATGTCCAGGATGCGAGGGGTCAGTAAATATTTTCACAGCCCTCTTTTTGACTTGTGCAGTATACAGGTCCTCAATGGAAGGTAGCTTGGCAGCAATTGTTTTTCTGCAGTTCTGATTATCCTCTGAAGTCGGTTTTGTTGGGTTGCAGAACCAAGCCAGACAGTTATATAGGTGCAGATGATAGACTCCAAGGTCCCTTCTAACTCTGTTGTTGTTGTTGTTGTTGTTGTTGTTTAGTTTAGTTTAGTTTTAGTTTAATCAGATTTGTATGCCGCCCCTCTCCGCAGACTCGGGGCGGCTCACAACAATAACAATACAATGTAAAACAAATCTAATATTTAAGTTAATTTAAAAAACACCACAAATTAAAACCAACCATACATACTAGCGTACCATGCATAAATTTTATAAGCCTAGGGGGAGGGAGCATGTCAATTCCCCCATGCCTGACGACAGAGGTGGGTTGTTGTTGTTATTGTTGCTATTATTGTTGTTATTATTATTGTTGTTATTATTATTGTTATTGTTATTGTTGCTGTTGCTGTTATTGTTACTGTTACTGTTATTGTAATTGTTATTGTTTGATTAGGTAAACAGATGTTCTTTGTTGGGGCTAATATATTATTAGCAAAGACCCAGGCCAGCTAGGCTGAAAATTTGGCTTCCTTAAGAATTACTGTTAAGAATTTCCATAATAATTTATACTAATTCAGAAAAGTCTACTGGAGATCCAGAGATCAAACGTTCTCTGTGGATGAGCAGGAACACCATCTCATTTATCCATCCTGGCTTCTAGCAATTCAGGGCCCATAGGATGAAACAAAAACTGTGTGGGAAAACATTTGCTTTATTGCAATTTATTCTAAAGCACTTTTGATTCATTTTATTAAAAGCAGCAGGGGGAAATTGGGGGAAGATGTGAAGGAGGAGGGTGGGTGAGCCAGGGAGAAAGAAGCAGAAAGCAACAATATAATCAACACAATTCAGTACAAGGACAAACGATCTCATTGGGAAACAGCACAGGCTGATCGTACCTGCTGAGATTAATTTCCAAATTTTCTGCTTCCATTAGGGACCAAGATCTTCCTTCTCGCATTTGCTCAATACGCTTGCATGGCCCTCTTCAGTTTGAAGCAGACAAGAACTTCTACAACAGGGGTTCTTTTCTTGCAGATGTTTCATTACCCAAAGTAGGTAACTTCATAAGTGCACCGTGAGAAACGTCTTCAAGAAAACAACCAAGCTCAGAAAGCTTCAAGGAGTCTTCATTTCAACTTGAGCTACAATTTTTCTCCCAGGTGCTTTATCTCATTTTGCTGTCTGAGTGACACGAAATCCCTTGCATTCCATGAGAATTGGATTAATGGCCAGGAACTTTCCTTAAAGTTATCAAGGTTGGAGACCCTTGCTTTAGATCACCCTGCTAGTATATGCTGTATGCTTTTGGTGTGCTTGATTGGCTGTTCCAACAATCCATGAATACAGTGATACCTTGTCTTACAAACTTAATTGGTTCCGGGACAAGGTTCTTTAGGTAAAAAGTTTGTAAGATGAAACAATGTTTCCCATAGGCATCAATGGAAAAGCGATTAATGCGTGCAAGCCCAAAATTCACCCCTTTTGCCAGCCAAAGCGCCTGTTTTTGCTTTGCTGGCAACGAAAGTCCAGAGGTGGGGTTTCCCAGCGAAGGGAGCATCAGTGAAATCGCAGCATCACAAAAACACCAAAGTCCTCGAAACCCCACCTCTGGACATCTGTGTTTTTGCGATTTCACTGCAATTTCACTGAGGCTCCCCTCGCTGGGAAACCCCACCTCCAGACTTCCGTTGCCAGCAAAGCGCCCGTTTTTGCACTGCTGGGATTCCCCTGCTGGGACTCCCCTGCAGCATCACAAAAACACGGAAGTCCAGAGGTGGGGTTTCCCATGGAGGCGAGCCTCAGGGAAATCCTTGAAGTGCAAAAACGGGTGCTTCGCTGGCAACGGAAGTCCGGAGGCGGGGCATCCCAGAGGCGGCGGTGGGTTTGTAAGGTGAAAATAGTTTGTAAGAAGAGGCAAAAAAATCTTAAACCCCAGTTTTGTATCTTGAAAAGTTTGTATGACGAAGCGTTTGTAAGACGAGGTATCACTGTACTCAATTACTTCTCACCGATGGGTTCAGTTCCATTCAACTAGTACTTGTAACAAGGAAGAATTGTTACTTCATGCAATCCTCTCTTACCTTTTTAAATAGTCAAGATTCAGAGACCATGTACCACTGTGTCTTTTACTTCCCCAAACCCCGATCAGCCCTGAGTTTCCACTTATTTAATTTTCTCATTTATCCTGCAAGATCCATCCTACCATATCTGCTTCAGCTGGTTTTTGCTGAAGTGCGAAGGCTTAATTTGAATACAAAAAGTCACTGGGTTTTTGAATGCTTAGCCGAGATTGAATAATTGGCTCTTACAATGTTCTTAACAGCTGCCCTCTAATGCGAGTGGTTCACAAACACTTGACTTCTCACCATCATTGCCCCCTCCCTCCCATTTTTGGGGGTTTAAAAAAATTCCCATGATGGATGACTTCACTCAACGGTTTCAGAGGTAAAGGGTTTACAATCAGATTTTTGTGCAAAGCTCGGCCCTTCCATAAATCAAACTTTGAATATGCATCACTCTCTCTTCCCCACCTAAAGGTTTTTGTGCACTTGGCATTCTAGAAAATCAGCCAGAAAGACACCCCCCCCCCCTCTTTCTTTTCTCTTGGAAGCTACTCTGAATAATAGTTCAAACACATGCCTGTATGCCATTTATAAACCAAGGAATGGTTTCATCACAAAGACCTGCCAGTCTAAGCCAATTTATTATATGCTGTACAAGTGTTAAACTGCTTTAAATCAATAGTTAAGAAGACAGGGGAATACTCGGGGCGCAGTAAGTCATCATTTTAATGAAATATAGATTATTCCAAGACTATTAAAGAAGTGGTTGGGTGTCAGGGAAATGGTGCACATTTTCCCCCCCACCAGCGTTAAACAAAACCCATCTATTTTAGTGGAGCAAAATCAATAGGTAGCTGTGACCTGCCATGTAACCTGAATGTGTAAGTAAATTTATAGGCAGAATTAGCCACTGCTAAAGAGACAGGCTGTGTTACAGATCTGGCCTATTTCATCTGACCCAGTTAAGGGAGAGATTGTGGGAGGGACAAAGGCACAGAACCAATCAAGTCCCAGGCTTTGCTTGAAAGGCACTTCACAATGCAGCTGATAGCACCAAGTTATGACTTGCTGTGGTTTGCAGTCAATCTGGTTCAGTTCCAAATGGGGAGGAAAGACACTGGAGATATGGAGGCTGATTGGAAAGATGGTTTATTGGTGAATAGGACCACATGAGTTTGAGGTCCTGGGCAGTGGAATGGAGTGGCATTTATGCCCTCTCTTGGGTTTTGAACTTGAGCTTCCTGCTCCTGTGGCCAGAGCATGTATTCTGTGGGTTTCTGTCATATTTACTGGGATCATCAGACCAGATATATCAAATGCACATGTACAAATACTAGCTAATACTAGAAACATAGAAACATAGAAAACTGATGGCAGAAAAAGACCTCATGATCCATCTAGTATGCCCTTATACTATTTCCTGTATTTTATCTTAGGATGGATCTATGTTTATCCCAGGCATGTTTAAATTCAGTTACTGTGGATTTACGAACCATGTCTGCTGGAAGTTTGTTCCAAGGATCTACTACTCTTTCAGTAAAATAATATTTTCTCATGTTGCTTTTGATCTTTCCCCCAACTAACTTCAGATTGTGTCCCCTTGTTCTTGTGTTCACTTTCCTATTAAAAACACTTCCCTCCTAAAAACACTTGACAGATGTAAGTCTTTTGAAAACCCAGCAGCCTGTGTTGTGATTATTCAAGAGGCAACTTTCTTGTTTTTCTTTGAAGACATTTTGCTTCTTATCCAAGAAGCTTCTTTCAGAGAATGATTCTGCCTCTTGTTGTGAAATTCCATGCTTAAATTCTTCGTACCTTTTGACTTCTCCAAGATTGGAAAGAAGTTTTAAAAAGAAGGTGGAGGAGGAAGAGAAAGGAACAGAAAAAAGAACCCCACTGGCTCATTTTCAAAGGCTTCTCAGCATAACACAATTATTGACCCCCTCAGAGAGGGTTCGCAACTTGGGCATCCTCCTCGATCCACAGCTCATATTAGATCATGCAGAATGCAGCTGCGAGAGCAATCATGGGCTTTCCCAAAAATGCTCATGTAACACCAACACTCCGCAGTCTGCATTGGTTGCCGATCAATTTCCGGTCACAATTCAAAGTGTTGGTCATCACCTATAAAGCCCTTCATGGCACCGGACCAGGGTATCTACGAGACCACCTTCTGCCGCACGAATCCCAGCGACTGGTTAGGTCCCACAGAGTGGGTCTTCTCCGTGTCCCATCAACAAAACAATATCATTTGGCGGGCCCCAGGGGAAGAGCCTTCTCTGTGGTGGCCCCGGCCCTCTGGAACCAACTCCCCCCGGGGGATTAGAATTGCCCCCACCCTCCTCACCTTTCGTAAGCTCCTTAAAACCCACCTCTGCCGTCAGGCATGGGGGAACTGAGATATTCTTTCCCCCTGGGCCTTTACAATTGATGCATGGTATGTTTGTTTGTATGGATGTTTGGTTTTACAAATAAGGGTTTTTTAATTGTTTTAGTATTAGTTTTTCTTATTGGATTTACATGATGTTTTGTACTATTGTTGTTAGCTGCCCCGAGTCTTTGGAGAGGGGCGGCATACAAATCCAATAAATAAATAAATAACAGAATACTCCCCTCTCCAACATTTGCCTGACAACTTTTATACAGTATATATGTATAAAAAAATCAATCGAGACATTAAGGCAAACAACAGAGATAGCAGGGCATTGACAAAGACAAGCTTGTCCCATTTGAGAAAAGCAGAGATGTTTGCAAAGGAGAGTAGAGGTGGAGGAGGGAAAAGGAATGATTGAAAGCAAATAACAGCTTGACTTTTCTCAAGGACAATCTGCTAGCGGCTCCTGTAAAGACTATGATTTCTAAAAGAAAGATTTTTTAGCAGAGTTGGCTATTAGTGACCCATGGAATCAAAGCATTCTTCAGCGGTGCTGTCCTTACTGGTCTCAGTGGATTTTAGGTTTGGTTCTGAAAAGGGAATGCTTTCAGCTGCAAGGGAAGAAAATTGCACAATTGTTTTCTTTGTTTCATCCTATCCTGTAGGCAACCCCAGTTCCCCAAGCAGCTATTGTACAAAAAACAATAAAATAAAATAAAAAGCAAACACCAGTGACAAAGACAGAACAAATATGACTCAAGGCAAGCCCAGCATTTTCCCATTATATCAAGCAACTTCTGTTGTCGATGGAAGAGGTTCTCTCCTTCATGTTAAAATGAAGTCTCCGTTTGGGTATTGTCTTGGGTGAATTAAATCGTGTTGCAAGATGCTGCATTTTATCACACCAAGGTACTGGAGATCACTAGAAATCTTGACAGTTTCTTCAGTTTCTCTCTTCCTTTGGCAAAACAGAAGAGCCAAGGGACCAAATGTCCTTTTTTCAAAAGGTGAGCGGACTTCCTTGTTTCTTTTCAAAACGTTTTGCTTTTTATCTAGGATGCTTCTTCAATTCATTCAATTTAGTACATAGAAACATAGAGACATAGAGACATAGAGACATAGAGACATAGAGACATAGAGACATAGAGACATAGAGACATAGAGACATAGAGACATAGAGACATAGAGACATAGAGACAGAGAGACAGAGAGACATAGAGACATAGAGACAGAGAGACAGAGAGACATAGAAACAGAGAGACAGAGAGACAGAGAGACAGAGAGACAGAGAGACAGAGAGACAGAGAGACAGAGAGACAGAGAGACAGAGAGACAGAGAGACAGAGAGACAGAGAGACAGAGAGACAGAGACACAGACACAGAGACACAGAGACACAGAGACACAGAGACACAGAGACACAGAGACACAGAGACACAGAGACACAGAGACACAGAGACACAGAGACATAGAGACATAGAGACATAGAGACATAGAGACATAGAAACATAGAAACATAGAAACATAGAAACATAGAAACATAGAAGGCTGATGGCAGAAAAAGACCTCCATCTAGTCTGCCCTTATACTATTTTCTGTATTTTATCTTAGGATGGATATATGTTTATCCCAGGCATGTTTAAATTCAGTTACTGTGGATTTATATACCAAGTCTGCTGGAAGTTTGTTCCAAGGATCTACTACTCTTTTAGTAAAATAATATTTTCTCATGTTGCTTTTGATCTTTCCCCCCAACTAACTTCAGATTGTGTCCCCTTGTTCTTGTGTTCACTTTCCTATTAAAAACACTTCCCTCCTGGACCTTATTTAACCCTTTAACATATTTAAATGTTTCAATCATGTCCCCCCCTTTTCCTTCTGTCCTCCAGACTATACAGATTGAGTTCATGAAGTCTTTCCTGATACGTTTTATGCTTAAGACCTTCCACCATTCTTGTAGCCCGTCTTTGGACCCGTTCAATTTTATCCATATCTTTTTGTAGGTGAGGTCTCCAGAACTGAACACAGTATTCCAAATGTGGTCTCACCAGCACTCTATATAGCAGGATCATAATCTCCCTCTTCCTGCTTGTTATACCTCTAGCTATGCAGCCAAGCATCCTACTTGCTTTCCCTACCACCTGACTGCACTGTTCACCCATTTTGAGACTGTCAGAAATCCCTACCCCTAAATCCTTTTCTTCTGAAGTTTTTGCTAACACAGAACTGCCAATACAATACTCAGATTGAGGATTCCTTTTCCCCAAGTGCATTATTTTACATTTGGAAACATTAAACTGCAGTTTCCATTGCTTTGACCATTTGTCTAGTAAAGCTAAATCATTTACCAAGCCTTTCATATGAGAAGCAAAATGTGTTGGGTTTTTTTTAAGAAAATGAACAAATCCACTTGCCTTTTGGGAACAAAAGGGACAACCTTTGGGACCACCATGACTTGGGGGATTGAGAATATATCAGAGGTCAACACAGCAAAGAAGATTAATATTTAATAACTCCCATCAGCAAGATTGGTGTTCGCACAAACCTTGAAACAAGAAATGATACCAAATGAAGAGATGGTGATTAGGAAAATGTTAGACTGTGCTAAATTAAGTAAATTAACTTACAAATTACAGAATAAACGAAATAAGAACTACTACAAAGTGTGGGAGAAACTATGTAATTGGATAGAAAAAAAATAAGAAAGGGAATTAGTATTAAAGAAAAAATGAAGTAACAAAAACAGAACTGTAAAATTAGTATGTATATATAGAGATGTATAAATGTTTTATGTTTGTTCATTTGTTGGGAAAAAATAAAAATAATTGGGGAAAAAAAGAGAATATATGTAAACAATCAAGAGACCATCGTCTTCAAATTCCTGTAAATGTCAATGTCAACTGACAATTAGCAAACCCAAAATCAGGAAACACTCTCGGGAGAATTGAATTCTTAAAAGTATTGGCTACATCCAGTAATGGGCAGCCAAAAGTTTTACTGCCACACTGTGGGTGTGGCTTAATGGTCATGTGACTGGGTAGGAGTGGCTTGCCAGCCATGTGTCCAGGTGGGAGTGGCTTGAACGATCATCATCGTTCAAGTGAACTGTTAAGTCCTCAACCTACAATCTTACCAGTGTCACTCGCTAAAGTGACAATTTGCTTCATGTTTCTCACACTCTCCTTCCTGGGTCACCATCATCCCACTTCAGGCTGGGTAGTTAGGCGAACGAGTGCTGCCAGAAGTACATATGCTTCCAATGCCACTTCCACCCACACCTTCTGCTTGCACCTCAGGTGGGAGGTGGCCATAGGAGACTGCAGGGGAGCCGGGCAGGGGAGAGGGAAGCTCGTCTGAGGCCAGGAAGGAGGAAAGAGAAAAAAAGCAAGGAGCGCAGACGCAGCAGCGGCAGCAGCAGGGAAAAAAAGGAGAGCCAAGCCTAGCCCAGTAATCCAGGAAGTGACAGCCGCCAATCAGCTGGAGCTGTGCACACATCTTCATTTCCACCAGTGGAACTGCATTCCACCCCATCCTGCCTGCTGCCCACCCGAAGGACATTGTAGCAAATGATTTGATGGGTTGTGTTTAAGATGATGTAGTTCTAAGCTTTCTAAACCTAGGATTGTAAATCTAGTTGCGTAGGATATTCTGTTGTGAGTGGAGGAATGGAGGGCTCTTTAAGTAAAGGACATTTTCTAGATTGTTTATGTCCGAAATGCGGTGTGGGTTCCAGACTTATTACCAGACTTATTACTGATTATTACCAGTTCAGGAGGCAAGGAAAAATAAACTACTGCAGTTTATTTATTTATTTTGTCCAATACATAATATACATTGAAGAGAATAGATATGTAATAATATAAATAAAGAAAAGAATAGAAGAAAAGATATAAAAATATAGGTGAACATATTTGAAAGGAAGAAAAGATAAATGAGATAAGGAGAGATAGTTGGACAGGGGACGGAAGGCATACTAGTGCACTTATGCACGCCCCTTACTGACCTCTAAGGAACCTGGAGAGGTCAATCATGGATAGTCTAAGGGAAAAATGTTGGGGGTTAGGGGATGACACTACTGAGTCAGGTAATGAGTTCCACACTTCGACAACTCGGTTGCTGAAGTCATATTTTTTACAGTCAAGTTTGGAGAGGTTAATATTAAGTTTGAATCTGTTGCATGCTCTTGTGTTGTTGCGATTGAAGCTGAAGTAGTCATTGAGAGGTAGAATGTTACAGCATATGATCTTGTGGGCAATACTTAGATCGTGTTTTAGGTGATTCTTTTCTAGCCCATTCCAGATTTCTGGAATGTCTGAAGACAATCTATCCATTTGCAGTCTCTCCCAAGACAATGCAATATTTTCCTCCAGGGATGTCCTTATAAAATTGCAACCTCCGTAAATTTTATACCGTCAACCAGCTCTGAACTTTGCAACGCCTAGGGAAGAGAGGAAAGAAAGAAAGCTTCTTTGTTCCCTAATCACATGTTTCAGAGTTATTCTTCCTGCTACATAAACTGAGGAAAGCAAGGGAGAACAGCCAAATCAAAGATGTTTACTGACAGGATCAAATTTGACAGCTCTTTTGAAGCCATTACAAGCTATTGTGCCGGAAAGCGCTTTGGGAATATTTGTGTTATTGACCTGATGGAATGTAACAGTTCCTGAAAAGTATCAGCCAGACTTCTAGAAGGAGCTTCTTGCTTCCAACTTTGCCAGGAGAAATAATGAAGCCAGGATACGTCCAATTGGCCATGTTGTGTGTTGTGAGACAGGAGGAGTTTTCATTCTAAATTTGGAACACTGGCAACATCTTGAGATTGTTGCTTCAGACTTTGTGCTTTTCCCAAAATCAACTACATTTTATTCTAAAGGTAGGATTTTACTACCCACACCGCATTTCGGACATAAACATTCTTGAAAATGTCCAGAGATACTTTACTAGAAGAGCCCTCCACTCCTCCACTCACAACCGAATACCCTACACAACTAGACTTACAATCCTAGGTTTAGAAAGCTTAGAACTACATCTTAAACACGATTTAAGCATAGCTAATAAAATAATCTGCTGCAACGTCCTTCCTGTCAATGACTATCTCAGCTTCAACCACAACAACACAGGAGCACGCAACAGATACAAACTTAAAGTAAACCGCTCTAAACTTGATTGCAGGAAATACGACTTTACTAAGAATTCCTAAGAGGTCAGTAAGGGGCATGCATAAGTACACCTCCATCCCCTGTCCTAACATTTCTCTTTTAATAGTATCATGTATATAAATATATAAATATTATTATATCTTTGTACAGTGATCTCTCGGTTAGCGCGGGGGTTACGTTCCAAGACCTCCCGCGCTAACCGATTTCCGCGTTATAGTGGATGCGGAAGTAAAAACCACCATCTGCGCATGTGCGCCATTTTTTTCATGGCCGCACATGCGCAGATGGTGGAGTTTGCGTGTGGGCGGCGGGGAAGACCAAGGGAAGATTCCTTCAGCCGCCCAACAGCTGATCTGCTCCGCAGCGCGGAAGCAGCGAGGAGCCGAAGATGGGGTAAAGGCAAAGGGGAAACCCCATCTTCGGCTCCTCGCTGCTGCCGCGCTGCGGAGCGGATCAGGTGTTGGGCGGCTGAAGGAACCTTCCCTTGGTCTTCCCGCTAGATCACTTGCCGCTTGCCGCTTGCCAGTCCACGCCCCCCTGGATGAGCGGCCCCGCATGGCCCCAGCGCCGGACTCCGAACGCCGAAACCGGAAGGGGCGAGGTGGGGGAGAGTCTGACGGAATGCGACTGACGGAATGCTGAGCCTCCCGTTTTTTCTCCCCCCCCCTCGCCCCTTCGCCTCCCTGTGTTCCTAGGAGAAGTGCTGGTGAGGAGCAGAAGGTCTGTCTTGCCTCAATCCCCAGCACTTCTCCTAGGAACACAGGGAGGCGAAGGGGCGAGGGGGGGGGAAGAGAAAACGGGAGGCTCAGCATTCCGTCAGTCGCAGCGCTGGCTGTCAACTTTTCTTTTTAGCACTGGGGAGGCAAGTCAGCTCCTGCCCAGTTTTAAAAAGAAAAGTTGACAGCCAGCGATTGTTCCGCTGCCGCCAGCATGGCCTGGCTGGCAGCGGAAGATGTAACGGAGCCCACGGGGGATTCGCCTTCCTCCCACCCGCAGTCGAGACTGATCGTGGGCTCCTTCGCAACCTCGGAGAGCTTCCAGGGCATGAAAGCTCACGAAAACCAGGAAGCTCTCCGAGGTTGCGAAGGAGCCCACGATCAGTCGGCTGCGGGCGGGAGGAAAGCGAATGCCACGGGGCTGGGCTCGGCTCCCCCCTCGGCTCCCCCCCTTACCAGCCCCGCCGCGGAAGGCTCCATTCTGTTCCCTGCCGGCCCGATTGAGCGGCCGGTGGTCTCCATTCAGGGAACAGACGTCCATCCCCTCCTCGGAGTCCCCGGCACCCAGCGTCCCCACGCCGCCTCCACCTCCCGGTAATGCGCCCGACCTCTGCCTCTCTCTTTCTCTCTCATATACCACGCCGGCAACAGGGAGAGAAAGAGAGAGAGAACTAGCGTGGACTTATTTTTTATTTTTTAATATTTTATTTTTTTAATTAATATTTTTTGAAAAACCGCGTTGCAGCGTTTCGCGCTAATCGAGAACGCGCAAATCGAGGGATCACTGTATACCACCAATACATACCTTACAAAACAAACAAAAAAACAAATAAGTTTTCAAGGAACTCAGTTATGGAACCCAAGATCCAGAGATGGGCTACTGCCCAGACAGGGGGGAATGCGTTGGGGTAGCACCCCAGAGCACCCAATTTGCGCTGAAAGATGTTGAAAGAAAATGCAGGGCGTCCTGCATAAGCCAAACCCACAGTGTGGTAGTAAAAAGTTTGTTAGCTCTTCACTGCCAAGATCCCTGAGTCCCATTGAGTTGGGCAGCATATAAGCCAAATAAATTAAGATAATTGATTCAATGATCAACAACAGACCAAATTAATTTATTTCTTGTAACAGCCACCCATCTTAACACCCAAAACAAAACCCAAAAAGGACGAAAGGACGTCCATCCCCACAGTGATAGTCTGATAACCTTACAATGAGCTCTTTTTTTCAAAAACCTGGCCTCTCCATGCCTCAAAGAGATACAATTTCCCTATCTATTTACTATTACTGAACATCCAAAAAATGCTATTTAATTCTATGTATATATGCCATATGTATACATACATATTATGCACATGCACACAAAAATTCATATTATCTGCTATATAAACTATATATGTACACACACATAAACACACAAAAGCATAGCTCTTTTAAATTTATACACATTCAACCTCGTTTACGGAAAAACATACCCAGAACCCAGAAGGGAAAAAAAGAAAAAAAATCATTTTTTTTCTACCGGTTCTGTGTATCTGACCAAATGTTTTCTACTGGTTCTGCGTTCCTGACCAAAGCCATAGGAGCCCATCACTGCCTGTGGACTAGATTTAAGCATTCATTGGGCAAGATCTGGCCTGTGGAGCTTGAGTTTGACACCTTGATCTATCTAATCATGTATCATCTCTCTATTTCTGTCTGTCTGTCTATTCGTCTATTCGTCTATCCATCTATCCGTCTATCCATCTATCCACCTATCCATCCGTCCGTCCGTCCATCCATCCATCCATCCATCCATCCATCCATCCATCCATCCATCCATCCATCTATCTATCTATCTATCTATCTATCTATCTATCTATCTATCTACCTAATCATCTATCATCTCTCTATTTTTTTGCCTGCCTGCCTGCTTCTCTCTCTCTCTCTCTCTCTCTCTCTCTATCTATCTATCCATCTATCTATCCATCTATCTCCTCTACCATCCACCCTTCCTTCCACCTTTCTACCTACCTGCCTGCTTACCTATCTACCTATCTACCTGCCTACCTGCCTGCCTACCTACCTACCTACCTACCTATCTATCTATCTCTATCCTCTGTCTATCATCCATCCATCCATGCATGCATTCATCACTCCCTCTCTCCCTTCCTCTCTCCTCTGTCTGTCTGTCTGTCTGTCTGACTGACTGACTTCTAATCTATAGGATTGCTGTTGGCACAAAGGTTAGTATACAGTACTGCAGACTAATTCAACCCACAGTCTAGAGCTATTTTTTTCTAAGTTGTTCTTTAAAAATGGAAATGTAGTTTGTTCCCAACAGAGAAACACAGCAAGATCCAAACAAAATCAAACACTTTTTAATCCAATTGATTTCAGTACAAGGTGTATTAGCACTTTTTTCTCTTTTCCCATTAACCTCAGAGGTTCATACATTTTCCCTGGCAACAGTGTATTCCATAACTGAAGAGAAAAAAGTGTTGCTTTCAGATTGAATCATATTTAAAGTAGATAATTAAAATCAATGTAGCTTAGTTAACCATTATTAACTTAAGTCATATTGATTTCAGTGACTCTCTGCATAGAGCACTAAATTTAATCCTGTGGCAGACCAAAACCATAATTTGGAGCATTCTATTAAACAAAGTATATAGACAATGGTTTAATTTGAGGATAGAAACCTTGTATATCCTATGCTGTTTATGGTTCAATCATATCAGTTTTGGTTTCCATAATGTAAAAAGAATGAAAGAGTCAGAGAAAAACAACAAAATGATTAGGGGACAGGAGGCTAAAACATATGAAGAACAGTTGCAGGAACTGAAGATGTCCAGTTTAATGAAAAGAAGGACCAGAGGAGACATGAGAGCAGTGTTCAAATATCTCAGGGGTTGCCACAGAGAAGAGGGAATCAAACTATTCTCCAAAACACCCAAGGGTAGAACAAGGAGCAATGGGTGGAAGAAGGCTTCAAGAGTTGTAAACCTAATCCTACATAGCTTCTGCTCTGGCAATCTCAAACTACTTACCAGAGCTTACAAAACTTTTGCCAGACCCATCCTCGAATACAGCTCATCTGTTTGGAACCCATATCGCATCTCAGACATCAACACCCTTGAAAATGTCCAAAGATACTTCACCAGAAGAGCCCTTCACTCCTCCACTCGAAACAGAATACCCTACAAGACTAGACTTTCAATCCTGGGCCTAGAAAGTTTAGAACTAAGATGCCTTAAACAAGATCTAAGTATTGCCCACAAGATCATATGCTGCAACGTCCTGCCTGTCGGTGACTACTTCAGCTTCAACCACAACAACACAAGAGCACACAACAGATTTAAACTTAATATTAACGACTCCAAACTTGACTGTAAAAAAATATGACTTCAGTAACCGAGTTGTCGAAGCATGGAACTCATTACTGGACTCCATAGTGTCATCCCCAAACCCCCAACCATTTACCCTTAGATTATCTATGGTTGACCTATCCAGATTCCTAAGAGGTCAGTAAGGGGCGAGTACAAGTGCACTAGAGTGCCTTCCGTCCCCTGTTCTATTGCTCTCCTATATCTCCTATACCTTTCTTCTATTCCTATATCTCTTCTTCTATTCTTTCATTGATATGTTCTATTACTATATCTTCTTTTCTATTCTTTCTTAGATATATTTTACTATGAGTATTACCTCTAAAACCTTCATCATGCATTTTACTATGTGTATATATATATATATACCCACTAAAACCCTCATTGTGTATTGGACTAACTAACTCACTCACTCACTCACTCACTCACTCAATCAATCAATCAATAAATAAATAAATAAATACAGAGCAACTTAGTACTAAAGGGAAATTTCCTGACAGTTAGAACAATTAATGTGGAACAGCTGGCCTCCAGAAGTTGTGAATGCTACAACATTGGACGTTTTTAAGAAAATGTTGGATAACTATTTGTCTGTAGCAGTGTAGGGTTTCCTGCCTAAGCAAGGGGTTGGACTAGAAGACCTCTAAGGCCCCTTACTAAAAATGACTAAGGTAATTTACACATTTCAATTTCCACATATTCTCCAAAGACGTTTATAGAAGAATTGGAGTTGGACCTTGTTCTTCTTTGTTGGCAAATATATTGGAGAACTCATTAATAAATTATTTGGGCACACCTCGTTATGATCTCAAACTATTTTACATGAATGGTATGTATGAACCCAACTTTGGTGGAAATCATGGCTCTCAAAATATGTAAACACTGAATTATATTCCGAAAATATGTACTTTAACATTTTATGAAGAACTCGAGTTCTGTTGATCTCTCACTAGGAAAATTATTTTGTGTAGTTGCAGTAAAAACAACAATCCAGATATTAAGGAGCAGAGCCTATAAATGTGTATTTGGAACCTCTTCACATTGTACAAAAGAGAAGGTAGAGTACTCCATTTCTAAATGATCAAAGGCTAATAATAGGTTAAAGGCTTAAAGTAGTATAATAATAGTTATTCATTCTACTTGTATACCTGCTCATTTCTCATTTATAACTCTGGGCAATTGATGCAATTAAATCATCAGCAGAACACAGCAAAACATAGACAAATAAAAAGGTTTTAGAAAAAGCATTAAAAATAAAATAAAATAAAATAATGAAATTCAATTATATATATATAATGTAATATTTATTTATTTATTATTTTTGTCTGCCTGCCTGCCTGCCTGCCTGCCTCTCTCTCTCTCTCTCTCTCTCTCTTTATTTATTTATCTATCCTTCCCCCTGGGGGGGGGATTATTGACCCCCTCAGAGATTGTCTGCAACTTGGGCGTCCTCCTCTACAGCTCACATTAGAGAACCATCTTTCAGCTGTGGCGAGGGGGGCGTTTGCCCAGGTTCGCCTGGTTCAACAGTTGGGGCCCTATCTGGATCGGGACTCACTGCTCACAGCCACTCATGCCCTCATCACCTCGAGGTTCAACTACTGTAATGCTCTCTACATGGGGCTACCTCTGAAGAGTGTTCGGAAACTTCAGATCGTGCAGAATGCAGCTGCGAGAACAGTCATGGGCTTACCTAGGTATGCCCATGTTACACCAACACTCCGCAGTCTGCATTGGTTGCCGATCAGTTTCCAGTCACAATTCAAAGTGTTGGTTATGACCTATAAAGCCCTTCATGGCATCGGACCAGAATATCTCCGGGACCACCTTCTGCCGCATGAATCCCAGCAACTGGTTAGGTCCCACAGAGTGGGCCTTCTCCGGGTCCCGTCGACGAAACAATGTCATATGGTGGGACCCAGGGGAACAGCCTTTTCTGTGGCACCTAATTGGTCACTGGGATTGGTGCAGCAGAAGACAGTCCCGAAGATATTCTGGTCCGATGCCATGAAGGGCTTTATAGGTCATAACCAACACTTTGAATTGTGACTGGAAACTAATCGGCAGCCAGTGCAGACCTTGGAATATTGATGAGACATGGGCGTATATGGGGAGGCCCATGATCTGGAGTTTCCGAACAATTTTCAAAGGTAGCCCCATGTAGAGAGCATTGCA
Source organism: Erythrolamprus reginae (assembly GCF_031021105.1). Classification (NCBI taxonomy): domain Eukaryota; kingdom Metazoa; phylum Chordata; class Lepidosauria; order Squamata; family Dipsadidae; genus Erythrolamprus; species Erythrolamprus reginae. The sequence goes on from NC_091952.1 coordinate 249,848,487, forward strand.
GTAGTCGAACCTCGAGGTGATGAGGGCATGAGTGACTGTGAGCAGAGACTCCCTGTCCAAATAGGGCTGCAACTGGTGCACCAGGCGGACCTAGGCAAATGCCCTCCTCGCCACAGCCGAAAGATGGTGGTCTAATGTTAGTTGTGGATCAGGGAGGACGCCCAAGTTGCGGACCCTCTCTGAGGGGGTCAATAATAATAATAATAATAATAATAATAATAATAATAATAATAATAATAATAGTAATAATTTATTAGATTTGTATGCCGCCCATCTCCGTAGACTCGGGGTGGCTCACAACACAATAAAACAGTTCATAACAAATCTAATAATTTACAATTTAAAATATTTTAAAAACCCCATTATTAAACAGACATACGTACAAACATACCATACATAAATTGTATAGGCCCGGGGGAGATATCTCAATTCCCCCATGCCTGACCACAAAGATGGGTTTTGAGGAGTTTACAAAAGGCAAGGAGGGTGGGGGCAGTTCTAATCTCTGGGGGGAGCTGGTTCCAGAGAGTTGGGGCCACCATAGAGAAGGCTCCCCTGGGGCCCGCCAAACGACATTGTTTAGTTGATGGGACCCGGAGAAGGCCCACTCTGTGGGACGTAATCGGTCACTGAGATTCATGCAGCAGAAGGCGGTCTCGGAGATATTCTGGTCCGATGCCATGAAGGGCTTTATAGGTCATAACCAGCACTTTGAATTGTGACCGGAAACTGATCAGCAACCAATGCAGATTGCAGAGTGTTGGTGTAACATGGGCATAACTTGGGAAGCCCATGACTGCTCTCGCAGCGGCATTCTGCACAATCTGAAGTTTCCAAACACTTTTCAAAGGTAGCCCCATGTAGAGAGCATTACAGTAGTCAAACCTCGAGGTGATGAGGGCATGAGTGACTGTGAGCAGTGACTCCCTATCCAAATAGGGCTGCAACTGGTGCACCAGGCAAACCTGGGCAAACGCCCCCCTTGCCACAGCTGAAAGATGTTTCTCTAATGTGAGCTGTAGTTCAAGGAGGACGCCCAAGTTACGGACCCTCTCCGAGGGGGTCAATAATTCCCCCCTAGGGTAATGGATGGGCAGATGGAATTGTCCTTGGGAGGCAAGACCCACAGCCACTCCGTCTTATCAGGGTTGAGTTTGAGTCTGTTGACACCTATCCAGGCCCATCAGCCTCCAGACACTGGCACATCACTTCCACTGCTTCGTTGATTGGACATTTTAAAATCTATTCTTGCCTATTGTTAATTGCCAAAATCCTCCATTACTGTTGCAACAAGTATCTTTTAAGTTGCTTAAAGAAAGATGAAAGGAAAGGAGAGTGAGAGCCGTAAGAACAAATGTATTGAAGGTTGAAAGCAAAATTATCAATCTTACATTCAGCCAATCAAATTTTACAAGCCACAGCATGACTGTGTCTGGATTGACTATTACTCTGGGTTTGTAGGAGTTATAATACAAAAGGCCAATGGAGTGGAAAGCAAATGCATTTCAGAAATAGATGTCCATGATGTCCTTTTTCAAAGGCGATGCACTCAAAATTAGGGAGCTATTCATCTGGCATTCTTAGGCATGAAATGAGGTATATTGGGCTTGTGACCTGAAGCTTGTTTTACAATTGAAATTCTAGTAGTAAAACAGAGGTTGAGGACCACATTTTTAACCCGAAATATGGTCCCTTTCACAACTGAAAAAGCTTCTTGGGTGAGAAGCAAAATGTTTTCAAAAGAATTGTTGTGGTTAGATCGGGCCCTGCTCCTGCCCGAAGGACTGTGGATGTGGGGGAGACATCCACATGCTGCAGGCCTATTTTGCCCCGGTGGAATCTGCTGATGAAGGCTCCTCTGACCAAGAAGAGATGAGTGACAGGGAGGAGGAGAGTGTGGCAGACAGCTCAGAAGGAGATCAATTCTCTAGCTCCTCCTTGGATTCGGAACAAGAGTTAATGATACAGCCATGCATGCGGAGAGCGATGCATAGGCAGCAACAACTGAGAGATTATTATCAAAGAAAATGAGGCCACCTGTGGTTGGTTGGGGCTGTGGTCATTAGTGAGGCTGCTATAAATAGCAGCCTGTGGGTTTGGCCATTGTGGAGGATTATCTGATCGTTGTGTTTCGTGACTGCTTTACTGACTTTGACCTTTTGTGTGCTGATTTTTCCCCGCTTTGAAACTAAACCAGAGCAAAGTGTGTGTCACTTTGTGAAAGAAGAAGGACTGTGAATTGCCTCACAGCTGCAAACTAAGTATCACAGAACTGATAAGGGACTTGTACAAATTACCAGTTTGTTTGGAGACTAATGCTCTTTGCTATACCAAAAGAGGGCTTGGTTTAAGTGGATTTTCATTATAAAGAACATTGTTTTGAATTTTCAAACGTGTGTGTGTCTGAAATTTGTACCTGTGAATTTTTGGGAGGACTCTACCAGAGAGCTCAACCGATCAAGAATTTTAAAAAAACTCAAGAATGTCCAGTTGTCTTTTGGAAGAAATAACCCACACCTTTGGAATAACCCGAATGATGGAGAATCTCCACAAACATATGGTACACCAATATCACTTTTTCCAGTCTTCCAAAAGGAGTAGACCCTCCAAAATGTTTCAAGGTTCCAAGTGACACCCCCAATGAAAGAAAACTCTTAGGCTTGAAGTTCCTTAAAGTTCAATTTTATTAGAGATGTCATTTTGGCACAATGGTGTAAGCAGGGGTGGGCAGCAGGCAGGACGGGGTGGAACGCAGTTCCACCGGTAGAAATGAAGCTCCATGCCCAGCTCCAGCTGACTGGTGGCAGTCACTTCCTGGATTACTGGTCTCAGCTTGGCCCTCCTTTTTCCCCCTGTTGCTGTGCGCTCATTGCATGGGATGGAATCAAGTGAGTAATCATCCTGAAATTCTTTAACCACAAGATCATATGCTGCAAAGTCCTTCCGGTCAACGACTACTTCAGCTTCAACCGCAACAACACAAGAGCACTCAACAGATTCAAACTTAATATTAACCGCTCCAAACTTGACTGTAAAAAATATGACTTTAACAATCGAGTTGTTGAAGCATGGAACTCATTACCGGACTCAATAGTGTCAACTCCCAACCTCCAACATTTCTCCCTTAGACTCTCCATGATTGACCTCTCCAGGTTCCTAAGAGGCCAGTAAGGGGCGTATAAGTGCACTGATGTGCCTATCGTCCCCTGTCCAATTGTCTTCCCTTATCTTATATATCATACATATTCTCTCCTTATCTATCTATCTATCTATCTATCTATCTATCTATCTATCTATCTATCTATCTAATATATTCTCTCCTTATCTCTTATATCATATATATTCTCTCCCTCCCATCTACTACTCTTCTTTTTTTACTTTCTATCTTTATATATATATATTACTTAATGTCTATTTTCTTCCATATGTATTGTATATTGGACAAAGAATAAATAAATAAATAAATAAATAAACAAACAAACAAACAAACAAATAAATAAATGGCCAAAGTCCAACTCTTCTTGAATTTATTACTGAGCATTAGTTGATTAAATTCTTAAGAATTTATTGTTTAGTGGCTGTGCCATACCCGACTCCACATGATTTCATGGACCAGGCCTCCTTGTCCTCCACTGTCTCTCAGAGATTGCCCAAATTCATGTTCTTTGCACTGGTGAGACTATAGATCTATCTCATCTTCTGCCGTCCCCTTCTCCTTTTGCCTTCTACCTTTCCCAAGATCAGGGTCTTCTCCAAGGAGTCCTCTCTCCTCATTAGGCGACCAAAGTATCTGAGCTTCAGCTTTAACATCTGTTCTTCCAACAAATAGCCAGGATTGATTTCATTGAGGACTCAATGTTTTGATCTCCTTGGAGTCCAAGTGACTTTCAAAGTGTCTTCTCCACCACTACAATTCAAAAGCGTGAATTCTTCAATGCTCAGGCTTCCTTATAGACCAACCTTTTAAGCAACCACAAAAGCTAACAAGTGAATATGACTAAACAGATACACATGCCCGCAGTAAGTCCTTATAACATGAGGATAATATTGATGAATGGATTATACTTCTCTGCTGGTTTTACATCTACACAATCTTGTCTAGCAACTCCATTCAAGGTTATCTGCACCCTGTCGGGAAGGAACAAATTGATTGATTTTTGTGCAAGTTAATTCGACCTTTTTGCAAGACTCTCTGTGCATAAAATTGTGTATACTCAGGGAACAATGCCACCGAGGGACAGTCTAACAAGACGACCACAGCAGCATCTTGCAAGGTCAAATCCTGACCCTTTTCAATATATATTGTAGAATCTGCTTTCCTGCAACATAAGGTCTACCGCCTACGTCTTACTGTTTTCTTAAATGTTTGTGTTGCTAGATAATTTGGAATTTGCAGGATGGATACTGAAGCAGTGGACCTTAAAAGAGACAGAGAATTGTCCCTATGGATTTATTACAACTTCAGGGTCCCTCCTCCATGTACAACTGTGAACTTGAAGTGTCAAGGGCAGCCTTTGGCTCTGGACTCACAAAGAATGTCAAATCTGCCTCAGTTTGAACCTCTAAGTGCAAACAATCACGAACTCCATGTGTTGAAAAAGGTATAGGTTACTAGAAGTCAAGTGAATTACAGTAGTGCATAGTCAAAACTAAACATTGCATGCCAAAATCCCCATGAGTATATATTTTTCTGACTTCATTGAAGAACCAAAAGGAGATTATCTTAGCTTTAAGTAATTTTATGCTGTGGATTTGGGATAGAGTAGTTAGAATCCTGGGGAAGGGCAAAATGCAAATCATTTTAGCTAATAAGCTATACAAAATTTTCCTTCTTTCCTCCCTTCCTCCTATTCTTTCTTCTGCTATTTTCCTTCCTTCCTTCCTTCCTCCCTCCCTCCCACCCTCCATTATTGCTTGTATCCTTATGATTTATATTAATATTGATTGTTTCCCGATTGCTTATTGTTCTCTATGATAATTGCCATGATTTTTAAAGCATGTATTTTGTCTTTTTATGTACACTGAGAACATATGCACCAAAGACAAATTCCTTTTATGTCCAATCATATTCGGCCAATAAAAAAATTCTATTCTATTCTATTCTATTATTTTTATATGAAGAAAAAAATAGAACCAAAATGTAATTCTAAAAGGGCAAGTCAATAATGTGTGAATATACAGAACTATCTTGGTATGTGAACTGAAAAAAAGGTTTTGATGTTTTAAAATCATTTTGATAGAAAATGAATACATTTTCCAGCAGTTCTGGAAATGTCAAAGCTTGAGTATAATAACAAAATGGAGACTATTAAGAGATTTAGCAGAGAGTCCAACTGTAAAAAAGTTGATATTCTACATTCGCGGAAATATCGCACATGCATGCGCTTGTCGGGGCCGCGCTCCAGTAAAGCCAAACTTCCGGGTTCTGGGACACATGTATGCCCGGTGATCAGCTGGCCGACATGCATGTAAAGGCCGGTATTTGGCACTGACAAACACACACAAAGGACAGCTGATTGTCCTGTGCGCATGCGCACCAGAAATCGAGAGACAAACAGGCAAGGCTACATGTGCGGGGTAACATGACTTCACGTGCCACTTTGGCCATGCGTGCCATAGGTTCACCATCCCAGTTATAACAGATCTACATGTAATTAACAAAATTTATACAATATTTTACCAAAATATCCAACTGAAAGCTTATTTACTGGGCAGATCATGGGTTTAGTACATAGAACAGATCATCAGAACTAACAGTGATGTACACAATAATGCCAGTTTTCATAATACAATAACTACAGAATTATTTCAATTTTCATTTCGCTGCATTTCATATCTAAAAATAATTCAGGGAATCTGCAGATATACATAAAATGCAATTTAAAATAGGTCCCACAACTATCAATTTGAAGTATGATTATTATCAGCAAAATAATTGTACTTCTCAGGCATGGTACATGCCAGTGTAACACATTATGATCTGGATGTTAGTCTTCCAGAAAACTTGACTTTCCCCATAGAACCATAGAATCTGGCATGTATGGGACCAAACCTAAAAATAGTAAGCCATATATCATTTGTAAATCAAATCTTATTCCTTCCTAATTAAGTATATTCCCCAAGATATCTGAACATTCTTTGTTTTTTTAATTCTCCATATATAACACATACATGTATTCAAGACAAAAAGTTGTTCAATCTCTTATTAAAAGTCTCCAGGATTGGAACATCCACAACTTTTGGAGGCAAGTCATTCCAGTGATTAATTTTTCTCACTATCTATAAATTTCTGCTTAGTTCTAGGTTGATCCCCCTCCTTGTTTAGTTTCCATTTGTTCTCCCTGGAGAATAGATTGACACCCTCTTCTTTGTAGCAGCCCCTCAATTATTGGAAGACTGTTATCATATCACCCCTAATCCTTCTTTTTATTAAACTAGTTCAATCAGAGTAATACACGAATAGACAATAGACACAAATGTAAGATAAACCACACCAAACTCGATTGCAGCAAATACAATTTGAGCAACAGAATGGCCGATGCCTGGAATACACTACCTTACAATAGTTTCATCCCTAAATCCCCATAATTTTAACCTTAGACTGTCTATTGTTAACCTCACCCCATTTCTAAGAGGTCTGTAAGATGTGTGTATAAGTGCACCAACCTGTCTATTATCCCTGTCCTATAGTCCCCTATTATTCATACCCATTTCATGTATTAATAACCATATTTGTACCTATATCTGTTATCTAATGCATGCTTGACAAAATGCCTGCTGGCAGGACCGCAGGGAAGGGCCTTCTATGTTGTGGCTCCAGTCCTCTGGAACCAACTCCACCCAGAGATTCACACCACTCCCACCCGCCTGGCCTTCCAAAAAGCTATGAAAACATGCCTATTTATTAATTTATTTATTAATTAAACTTCTATGCCTATGTTGGCAGACCTGGGGCTGTTCATTTTGCTCCGGTCAGTAGTATCAATGATTGATGGTTGTATGTTTGCTTATATTGGGTTTTAAACTTTGTATATGCTATTTTGTGGGTTTTTATTAGATAGATAGATAGATAGATAGATAGATAGATAGATAGATAGATAGATAGATAGATAGATAGATAGATAGATAGATAGATAGATAGATTAGATAGATAGATAGATAGATAGATAGATAGATAGATAGATAGATAGATAGATAGATAGATAGATAGATAGATAGATAGATAGATAGATTAGACAGACAGACAGACAGACAGACAGACAGACAGACAGACAGACAGACAGACAGATAGATTAAACAGACAGACAGACAAACTGAACAGACCCAACTCCTGCAACTGTTCTTTATTATGTTTTAGCTTCCAATCCACCAATAATCTTTGTTGCTCTTTTCTCTGCAGCCTTTCTAGAGTCTCATATAGCAAAAATTCCATCTGTTGTTTAAAAAGTGAACCAGCTCAAATCAGAAATTCAAAGCAAGGATTCCTCTCACTCAGTACAAGATATTCATTTTCTCCTTCTACACTATGTGGAGGTCAGTTCATGAGATCTCCTATTTCCGTATCTTTTTGCCGATTTCAGGCCATTCGCAAGCCTTATCTGCTTATTGATTGACTAATTGGTCTTCCCAATTGAACTAGCTGGACTGTCAACGTTCTTCAGAATTGAAATAGTTTAATAACCGACCTGACAGGACCTAAAGCTTCTCAAGTCCCAGGGAAGGTAATTATGGGGCATGGAGATGTTTTGTTTTATCTGTCATATTTTCCCTCTATTTCCCCTTCACAGTATTCCCCAATGTGAATGCCATCTCTAACTTGGTCCTTGCAAAAGATATATAGCTTCAACAGAAGAGAGAGTCCAGTGGATTCTAGCTTCATATTGAGTGAGGGTCTAAATATTGGCAACAAAAGGACACAAAACTGTACTACTATTAATTTCTCATCATTCCCATCACCCATCTCCTCCCACTAATGACTGCATGACTGTAACTTTGTTGCTTGTATCCTTAACAAGGGTGGGCTAATGTATCTCTTTGAGTCGAGGAGAGGCCACCCTAACCTTAACCCTAAACCTTGACATGAGTGATGTCAAGTTAGCCACAAGGGATGGAAACTAATCAAGGAGAGAAACAACCTAGAATTAAGAAGAAGCTTCCTAACAGCGAGCACAGTGAGCAGTGGAACAGCTTGCCTTCAGAAGTTGTGGAAGTTCCATCTCTTGAGGTTTTTAAGAGAAAGACAGCCACTTGTCAGAAATTTATTTATTTATTTTATTAATTGGACTTGTATTCCGCCCTTCTCCATGGACTCAGGGCCTCCCCCTACGTCTATGTAACTGCTTTTGTCTCTCACGCATTCTCCTCACCCATGCATCTAAAATAGGGTCTACAATATCCCTCTCTTCATCAAGTCCAGACAAGGCCATAGCTGGGTGTTCTATATTCTCTACAGCAGTGTTTCCCAACCTTTTTTGAGCCGCGGCACAATATTCATATTTTCAAAATCCTGGGGAACACTGAACGGGGGGGTGGGGGGGTGGCTAAAGAAAAGTTTTGACAAAAAAAAATCTTCCTCCATTTCACTCTATTTCTCCCTCACTCTTTCTCTCTCTTCCTTCCTTCCCTTCTTTCTCTCTCTCCATCCCTCTTTCTTTCTTCCTCTCTTTTTTGCTCTCTTTCTCTCTCCCTCCTTCCCTCCCTATATGTCTTTCTCTCTCCCTTGCTCTCTCTGCCTCTCTTGCTATCTCTCTTTCATTCTCTCTCTTTCTTTCTTTCTTTCTCTCTTTCTCTCTCTCTGTCTCTCTTTCTCTGTCTCTCTTTCTCTCTCTCTTGCTAGCTCTCTTTCTCTCTCTTTCTCTTTCTCTGTCTCTCTCTCTCTGCCTCTCTTGCTCTGTCTCTCTTTCTCTCTCTTCCTTTCTTCTCTGCGGAGGCCAGCGAAGGTTTTTCTTATTTTAAATGTTCCGGGTGGCAGGGGGATGCGGAGCCCGCACGCACACACACCCGACATTCCAAATTCTGCCTCAGCTGTGAGAAGAACGCCTGCCCCTCCTGTCCTGCAGCCCTTTCGCTGACAGCCTGGGACAAAAGCGCTCTGTGAAGGGACTGCAAAAGGGGCCGGGCGGGCATTAGCAGCCGGATGAGGAGGATGAGAAGCCGCTGCAGCCACCCCCAATCCCCCCCTTTCCCTGGGTGCCTTCCAAAGGCCCCTGGAAAAAGGCAGTTCAAAAGGAGGCAAGAGGTGGCCTGGATGAAATTGCGGGGAAATCATGGGGTGAAGCGAAAGCCAGGGCGGGAGAGAAGCGCGGGGGTGGGGAAGGAGGAGAGCCCCTCAGCGCTTCCCCTCCGCCAAGCTGCCTGCTTGTCCTCGCGCCTCGTTGCTACCTCATGCTGCTCTCACCATGGCTGCGCGCGGTTCCGGTGCCCCTGGCTGAAGGTCGTCCTGTGGCTGGTCTGGGGCTTAATGGTTGCTTCCTGGTTCCCTCTCCTCCCTCCGCCTGTGTCTACCGCCAGTGCCTCATTCCTCGGAGCTGCCGCTTCCTTCCAGGCAGCCCAGCCACGCTGCCGTAGAAAGTGCAGAGGTTATTGCCGCCGCCTCTGCCTCCACTCAGGGAGCCACCGTGGTTGAGCTGAGGGAGAGGAAAAGGCGCGGTGACCACGGTGGCTCCCTGAGTGGAGGCAGAAGCGGTGGCAATAACCTCTGTGCTTTCTACGGCAGCGTGGCTGAGCTGGACGGAGGGCAGCGGCAGCTCCCACTCGAGGAACCCACGGCAACGGGCGACGGCTTGGTGGGAGGCGACGGCGGGAGACACAGGCGGTGGGAGGGGAGGGAACCAGGAAGCGACTGTGAAGCCCAAGACCATCCACAGGACGACACTCAGGCAGGGGCGCCGGCAGCGCCCCGCCCAGCTTGAGCTTCTCGCGGCACACCTGGCCATGTCTCGCGGCACACTACTGTGCCGCGGCACACCGGTTGGGAAACGCTGCTCTACAGCAGTGTTTCCCAACCTTGGCAACTTGAAGATATCTGCACTTCAACTCCCAGAATTCCCCAGCCAGCAAATGCTGGCTGAGGAATTCTGGGAGTTGTGGCCAGATATCTTCAAGGTGCCAAGGTTGGGAAACACTGCTCTAAAGGACCCTCAATCTGTATCCCTTCCTCACCCTCACTATTCGACTCCTCTGACAGCCACAGGGGCCTATAATGCACAGTTGGACCCTGTTCCTCCTCTTCAAAGCCTGTGATTAAAGGAGATGGCTATGATCCAACCACAACACATTGGAGCTGCCATCTTGTTTTTCTCCTCTGCGCATACACAGAAGCTGGGTTTATAGCTCTGCATATGTGCGCAAGTGTGCCCATGTGGCACACAAGGAAGCAAAACTGCAGAGAGGTAAGTCAGAATTCACTCCTGCCAAGATGGTTTATTATTATTATTATTATTATTATTATTATTATTATTATTATTATTATTATTATTATTATTAATTAGATTTGTATGCCACCCCTCTCCGTAGACTCGGGGAAGCTCACAACACAATAAAACAGTTCATGACAAATCTAATAATTTACAATTTAAAATATTTTTTAAAAACCCATTATTAAGCAGACATACATGCAAGCATACCATACATAAATTGTATAGGCCCGGGGGAGATATCTCAATTCCCCCATGCCTGACGACAAAGGTGGGTTTTGAGGAGTTTATGAAAGGCAAGGAGGGTAGGGGCAGTTCTAATCTCTGGGGGGAGATGGTTCCAGAGAGTCGGGGCCGCCACAGAGAAGGCTCTTCCCCTGGGGCCCGCCAGGTCTGGCAGTTGGATGTGTTCGCCACTTTGAGTTATTTGTTAAAATAACAAAGACTGGATACAAAGAAATGCATGCATTTTTGTTGCCTATGAATTGCCATTAGAGGGATTTTAATTAATATCATTAAATTGTTTTGTATATTTTTTTTCTCTTCGCCATGCATATTTTTGCATTATTTTAATTTCACTACTATAATAACTGAGGCCTTTTACCAGAACATGTGAGTTTAATCAGAACATGCCAACAGGGCAGGTACAGGCTTAAGAAAATACACAAGAGAACACAGACTTATATACAGGACGCCTTCTGAGGCAACTACCAATCACATACAAAGGAGGGTTCCCGCTTTAACAGTAACTATGCTTATGCGGCCAATCAGGACCCTGGAGAGGGATACGCGAGCTCGAGTCTGACAGCCGGCTTATTGCTATGCAGACACAGCACTCCTGCCCCTTCGGCTGACACAGACATAATCTTTTAAATACCCAGGTCTGCGACAGATTCTCTCGGAGCGCCGGGGCTCTGTGGGATGTTCTGACCTCTCGATCTCGGCCGGATGGATTGGTTTGGGAGCCTGGCCCACCTCTTCTTCCCTGTGATACGCTGAGGAGAAGTTTCCTGAAGTTCCTGCAGCTGTGGGTGGGTCCTGAAGACACACCCCCTGGAACTCATTGGCTTCCCGATCTTCATGCCGATCCTCCCTATTAAGTCTAATCTGATCCAGGTGTCTTTTCCAAATTCGCCCGTCTCTTAGTTCTACCTCGAAGGAACGAGGCCCCAGTTCCCTGCATACTATACCTTTCTCCCAATTCTTATGTCCTGAAAAGGCACGGGCAAATACCGCGTCTCCTACAGACACCTCACGTCTGGCAGCTTCTGGCCACTGTACTGTTCCCGCATACCCTGGGTGCAACCTGTCAAGTATGATCCGCAATTTGCGACCCATTAAAAGCTCCGCTGGCGTCTTTCCCGTGGTTACACAGGGGGTAGTATGTTGAGCCATGAGCACATCAGCCAATCTAGCCTTCCAAGAGTTCTGGGGCAGCCGTTTGAGGGAGTCTTTAACTGACCTAACTGCCCGTTCCGCCTGGCCATTACTGGCCGGATGCCAAGGCGAGGTCAAGGCATGTCTAATGCCAGCAGTGGCCAAAAAGGATTCAAAGAGGACTGATGTGAACTGCGGGCCGTTATCCGAGACTAGTAGGTCCGGGAACCCATGCGTGGCGAATAGGGTCATTAAGGATTCTATGATGGCCTGTGACTGAGTGGACTGCATCTGGGCCACCTCTACCCACTTGGAGTATGCATCCACGGTGATTAAAAATGTTTGCCCCATGAAGGGACCGGCCAAATCTATGTGCAAGCGTGTCCAGGGGCTAGCTGGTGGTTCCCATGTTAAAGGTTCCGCTCGTGGGGGTAAAGACCTGCTCTCCTGGCAAACAGCACAGTTAGCCACACATTGCTCCACTTCCTTATCTAATGCTGGCCACCACACGTAATCCCTGGCTAGACCCTTCATTCTAACTATTCCAGGGTGCCCCTTGTGCAGCAGGGACAACACCTGGTTCCTCAGCTTGCCTGGTATAACCACTCTGCCACCCCTTAAAAGAACTCCTTTCTCTACTGAGAACTCCGTGCGACAGCGGAAAAACGGAATGAACTGGTCAGCTGGGGTAGAGAGTGGCCACCCCCTCAAAACCCATTGCCTTACCTGGGCCAGAATGCGGTCTTTCCCTGTCTCTCTAGATACCTCGGGGGCAGCCAGTACAACTGGCCCGTCTGTCAAAGCAAAAACGGAGCTGGCCGGTGCAGGGTCTGTTAATTCTTCATGTACTGGGCACCTGCTGAGTGCGTCTGCATGTGCAATGTGACGACCTGGTTTGTATGTTAACGTGTAGGTGTAATTGGCCATAAAGACAATCCAGCGTGTCATACGTGGAGACAAGACAGCTGGGCTCTGGCGGTTACCTGAGAGTAACCCTAGCAAGGGCTGGTGGTCCGTCACTAACTCGAACCTTCTGCCATACAAATACTCGTGGAAACGGCGAACTCCCGCCACTAGGGCCAATGCCTCCTTATCTATTTGGCCATAGTTCCTTTCTGCTGCGGCCAAAGTCCGAGAAAAAAACGCCAAAGGGGCTTCCGAGCCATTTGGCAACCTGTGGCTGAGGACAGCACCCACTCCGTACCTGGACGCGTCACAGGTGAGAACTAATGGCAGACTAGGGGAATACTGAGCCAGGACACTGTTTGAGGTGAGTATTCCTTTGACCCCTCTGAAAGAAGCTTCCTCCCGCTCCCCCCAGTGCCAAACAGACCGCTTGTCCAGAAGCCTATGCAACGGCTCTGCCACCGAAGCCTTGTGCGGGATAAACACCGCATAAAAATTCAAGAGACCCAGGAAAGCCTGCAGCTCCTCCTTCGACTGGGGTCTGGGGGCATCCCAAATGGCCCTAGTCTTTTCAGGGGTGGGATGGATTCCCTTCTCATCCACCCTGAAACCCAGGAAATCAACCTCTGGAACCCCAAAGACACACTTTTTCGATTTGAGCTTCAGTCCCGCTTCTTGGAATTTGAGCAATACCTGCTTAACCCGGCGAAGAAGTTCGTCCTCGGAACTCCCCGAGACCAGGACGTCGTCAAAGTAGGGCACCGTGCCTTCCAGCCCACACAGCAACCGTTCCATCAACCCCTGGAACAACCCCGGTGCAATAGAGACCCCAAATTGCAGCCTGTGGCACCTGAACACCCCCCTATGCATTATGATCGCCTGGGCTTCTGCTGTCAAGGGGTCTACGGGGAGCTGTTGGTAAGCCTGGGATAAATCAAGCTTGGCAAAGATCTTACCATTACCCAGAGTGTGAAGTAACTGCTGCACCACTGGGAGCGGGTATGAGTGGTGAGCCAGGGCCTTATTAACAGTGCACTTATAATCCCTGCACAGTCTCAATCCCCCATCCCCTTTGAAAGCGATGACCAGTGGGGTCTCCCAGACAGCCTGGTCAACCGGCTCCAACACCCCTTGTGCAATCAGACGGTCCAATTCGGCATCAACTTTTGGCCGGAGGGGAATGGGCACCCTGCGGGGCTTCAGCCTTACAGCTGGCACTTTGGGATCAAGGCTAAAAGTAATCGGGGTTCCCGTGTAGCAACCCAGCTTGTCATCGAAGACGGAGGGGAATTCCTTAGTAAGCCCTTGAAATACTGATTCCCCTCTCACAGCGTTCACCCCCGCAACAGAAAAGCCCAAAGCCTTAAACCAGTCTAAACCCAGGAGGCTGGAGAATGGCCCGTCCACCACCATCAGAGGCAACCTGCCCATGAAAGATTTGAACCTGACAGGGAATCTCCCTTCCCCCAACACCGGAATGGGCGCCCCTTGGTAGTCCCGTAAAGTCACAGTACATGGCTGCAACCGACTCCTGCTCAATCCGGGCATGCATTTCTTGATGGTGGCCCAGGAAACCAATGAATGCGCGGAGCCCGTGTCCACTTGCATGGAGCAATTCACGCCTCCCAAACGAACTGTCACGGAGATCTTGTCAGAAGAGCCTGAGGTTTTCCTCACGAATGTAGAAGCTGGGCGCGGGCAGCTATAGATGGCATTGCAGTCATCCCTCTTAGTGGAAGAAAATCTCCTCTGCCAACGGGGATTGAAACCTTGGAACTCCCTCTGCTCTCTAGGGGCGGCTGGAGGGGACCTCCGGGAACGGCAGACTCTTGCAATGTGGCCCCTGGCCCCGCAACGCCGGCAAGCCGCTTCTTTAAACGAGCAATTTGACCTATAATGGTTTCCCCCGCAACCCCTGCAAGGGGACAGAGGGGCCCGGGGGCGGCTGGCAGGAGGCTCACGACCCCTGGAAGCACCCAGCCGGCATACCTCCTCCTCCTCAACTTCGCTGCCGCCCTCCTTTTCTGTAGCGGCTTTCGGGTTCTCTGGCACCGCTGGCACTTTAGCTGTTGCGTTCACCGAGCTGTCCATGGCTGCCAGGGATAGCGTGGAAAGCTCAAAAGCACGAGCTTCAGCTAAAGCTGTCTGAAAGGTCAAATCCCGGGTGGCCAGCAAACGAACACTAGCCTGTCCAGCAAGTAATCATTTAAATCTGTAAACTCGCAATATAATGCAGCCCGGCGGAGAGCGGCCACAAACTCATTAATGGATTCACCCTCTGCCTGGTTTCTCTGATAAAAAACGTAGCGCCGGGCACACCGTGACGGGGCAGGGGCATAGTGATCTTGGAGGGTTGAAAGGAAAGTCTCCCAAGGCACATCATGGATAGAGACGGGAGCGAATAAAGCTCTGGCAGTCTCGAACATCTCGGGGCCGCAGAAACCGAGAAAATAAGATCTTTTGCGGTCCCCAGAAATCTCGGTATACCCATTTGAAATTAGAAAACAGTCGAAGCGGGCAACGTAGGAATCCCAGGTCTCCCCTTGTGGGTTGAAAGGGGGAAAAGTAAGCTGTACAGACATTGTCACTTACTGCAGACACAGATGCTGGATGGAAATGCAGGGCTGAAATCTCGTCGCCAGTATAATAACTGAGGCCTTTTACCAGAACATGTGAGTTTAATCAGAACATGCCAACAGGGCAGGTACAGGCTTAAGAAAATACACAAGAGAACACAGACTTATATACAGGACGCCTTCTGAGGCAACTACCAATCACATACAAAGGAGGGTTCCCGCTTTAACAGTAACTATGCTTATGCGGCCAATCAGGACCCTGGAGAGGGATACGCGAGCTCGAGTCTGACAGCCGGCTTATTGCTATGCAGACACAGCAACTACAGTTTGAACTAGCCAGAATCCTTGCAGTCAATGTCAATGTTGCGAATACATTGAATAAACGACGCACTTAAATTCTTCTGAAACACCCTCCCTATTCTTATCAAGATTATCACTCTTCTGGTTTCAACTCATTAGGGCTTGATGATAATGATGATGATGATGATGATGATGATGGTGATGATGGTGGTGATGATGATGATTTTGATTGAATGATTTGTCATGGGGAGTGAAACTCGTAATTATGTTTTTTTTTTAAAGCTAAATTATCGCCAGATTTCATTGAGCCCTTTAGGAATACACATAACTGCTAATGTAGGAAGCTCATCTCTAGGCAGCAAAATAATTGTGGTGGTAGTTAATTTGGGGAAAATATTTACAGTTTCACAGTCTCCCTGTTGACTACTAGCATGTCATAAACTGTCACGGTATGTAACTAATGTGGATAGTGAAAGCTTAATCTACTTTTAATAGCAATTATCTGGTTGAGTAACCCATAAGAAATTGGGTGAGAATATCAGAAGCTTGCACACAATTCTCTCTCTCCTCTCTCCTCTCTCCTTTCTCTTTTCTTTCTTCACTCTCTCTCTCTCTCTTTTATTCTTGCAAGAGGTTGAAAAACTATTATTTTAAATCCTTCCTTTCTTTCCTTCCACCCTCCCTTCTTCCCTTCCCTCTCTCTGTCTCTCCTCTCTCTTTTCTCTCTCTTCCCTCTCTCTTTATTGTAAGAGGTTGAAAAAACTATTATTTCAAATCCTTCCTTTCTTATTTCCTTTCTCCCCCCTTCCTCCCTTCCCTCTCTCTGTTTCCCCTCTCTCTTTTCTCTCTCTTCCCTCTCTCTCTTTATTGTAAGAGGGTGAAAAACTATTACAGTGATACCTCTTCTTACAAATGCCTCATCATACAAACTTTTCAAGATACAAACTCGGAGTTTAAGATTTTTTTGCCTCTTCTTACAAACTATTTTCACCTTACAAACCCACCGCCGCCACTGGGATGCCCCACCTCTGGACTTCCGTTGCCAGGGAAGTGCACATTTTTGCACTGCTGGAATTCCCCTGAGGCTCCCCTCCATGGGAAACCCCATCTCCGGACTTCCATGTTTTTGTGATAATGCAGGGGAATCCCAGCAGGGGAATCCCAGCAGGGGAATCCCAGCAGTGCAAAAATGGGCGCTTCACTGACAACGGAAGTCCGGAGGTGGGGTTTCCCAGCGAGGGGAGCCTCAGTGAAATCTCAGCATCGCAAAAACACAGAGGTCCGGAGGTGGGGTTTCAAGGACTTCAGTGTTTTTGGGATGCTGCGATTCCCCTTAGGCTACCCTCAGTGGGAAAGCCCACTTCCGGACTTCCGTTGCCAGCGAAGCACTCATTTTTGCGATGCTGGGATTCCCCTGCAGCATCGCAAAAACACAGAAGTCTGGAGGTGGGTTTTCCCATGGAGGGGAGCCTCAGGGGATTCCCAGCAGTGCAAAATCATGTGCTTCGGCTGGCAAAAAGGGTGCATTTTGGGCTTGCATGCATTAATCGCTTTTCTATTAAGTCCTATGGGAAACATTATTTTGTCTTACAAACTTTTCACCTTAAGAACCTTGTCCCGGAACCAATTAAGTTTGTAAGACTGTATTTTGAATCCTTTCTTTCCCCCTCCCTCCCTCCCTCCATTCCTTCCTCCATTCTCTCTCTCTCTCTCTCTTGTTAGTAAGAGGGTGAAAAACCAATATTTTGAACTCTTTATATCTCCCTTCTTTTTTTTAAATAAAGCAAAATTATCCATTTGACTCAGCTTCTCTTGTTTGAAGGTAGGGTATTAATGTTTCCTTCAGTTCCATACTCCTTTCAACCACTTAATGGGGACTTACATCATCTCTGAGTGTTTGGTTTTCTCTAGGGGTTAGCAATCTGCCCGTTTTCCTTTTCTTTCACATTTTTTCCATTCCATTAGTGCGGACTGATATTATCAAAAATAAAGCAAGCGATGTTGTTCTCCATCAGCATTCAGCCAACGTATGATTATTCCCAACACAAAGAAGATGCATTAACAGCTTCTTGTTAAGGATAACCCTGTAAAGACAAAGAAAGAAGAAGGAATAACTCTGATTCATCAGATGAATATTCAAGAGTCTATACCCCACTCTGAACATCACCTTAATCTTGTATCAATAGAAGAGATTCACTATTAGTCATTAGCCCTTAGTCAAGAGAAAGTATGTTACTATATATATATTGCAGTTATCACACACTTTTTGGTAATGTGTAAATTCATGTATACTCATGGATGGGCAGCAGGCAGGACTGGGTGGAATGCAGTTCCACTGGCGAAAATGAAGATGCGTGTGCAGCCAGTGATGGGCAGCCAAAATTTTTACTGCCACACTGTGGGTGTGACTTATTTTGTGGGTGTGGTTTGATGGGTCATGTGACTGGGTAGGAGAAGCTTGCCAGTCACGTGACCAGGTGGGAGTGGCTTGAATGATCATCATCGTTCAAGTGAACTGTTAAGTCCTCGTTCAAGTGAACTGTTAAGTCCTCGACTTACAACTTTACCAGTGTCACTCACTAGGGTGACAATTTGCTTTGCGTTTCCCGCACTCTCCTTCCTGGATCACCCCCTGACTAAGGCTGGGTAGCTAGGCGAATGGGTGCTGATCAGCTATTGAGGAAAGAGAGGGGAGGAAATGGGCCCCCCGCAACTCCTGAAAGTGCTGGTCTTCCTGCCGCTTTCCGAGGAGAAGGATGGGAAGGGGGATTATTATTGCCCCACAATGCCTTTTCATTTCAGCTGCAGGCAGAGTGAGGGCTTTGCAATGGGGGAAAAGACCGCAGCCCAGTTCACCTTGGCATGGCTCGGCTCGGCTTAGCTCAACTATCCTTTTTTTCCCTGCTGCTGCTGCTGCATGCTCCTTGCTTTTTTCCTTTTTCCTCCTTCCTGGCCTCGGGAGGTGGCTGCATGAGACTGGAAGGGAGCCAGGCAGGAGAGAGGGAAGCTCCTCCAAGGCCAGGAAGGAGGAAAGAGGAAAATAGCAAGGAGTGCAGATGCAATCACAGCAGCAGGGGGGGAAGGAGAGCCCAGACGAGACCTGTAATCCCGAAAGTGACTGCCGCTGGTCAGCTGGAGCTGGGCATGCAGCTTCATTTCCATTTGTGGAACTGCGTTCCACCCCGTCCTGCCTGCTGCCCACCCCTGTGTGCAGCTTCAGATGATCGACGGCTGTCACTTCCTGGATTACTAGTCTCCTCTTGGCTCTCCTTATTTTCCCTGCTGCTGCTGCTACATCTATGCTCCTTGCTTTTTTCCTCTTTCCTCTTTCCAGAGCCTCTGTGTGACCTGAAAATCAGCTGGCAGGCACACACATGCACATTGGAGTTGAGCTAGGACAACAGCTCATGTGCCAGCAGATATGACTCCGAGTGGCAGTTGTGACATCCATGCCATAGGTTTACCATCACTGTTATAGGATCTCCTGCTCAAGCAAATGGTTGGATCAGAAGACCTCCAAGGTCCATCTCCATTATTCTCCTCAACATAAATCAAGAGGAAGATATACACAACAGAAACTCTGACCAAAACTGACACAATCTCTGTCTGAGTTCAATCCACCCAATAATTACTGACAATATACTAATAACACAACTCACAAATATCTTTTATCCACAAAACTAATAAACACAGTGTTCCCTCTAATTTTTTTTTTTTTGGGGGGGTGGAAAAGTATAGTGTCTGAGCGGCAGTCCCTTCGGGACTGGGCGGCACAGAAATAATAAATAAGTAAATAAGTAAATAAGTAAATAAGTAAATAAGTAAATAAGTAAGTAAGTAAGTAAGTAAGTAAGTAAGTAAGTAAATAAGTAAATAAGTAAATAAGTACATACATAATAATAAATAAATAAACAAACAAACAAACAAATAAAAAACCCACCCTGTTTTGCCTCAGAGAATTTCAAAATAAAATACTGTACTGTGTGTCTATAACAGTGAGCTCATAATAGGGCAACTCTATCAATATCAAAATGCCACTTAAATAGTTGAGCTAGTTTCAAACTAGATTTTGATTTTCCTTCTCTCTTCCTGACTCCCATTCTTTTTCTTTCTCTTTTCCTTCCTCTCTTTTTTCTATCTGTTTCTCTCTCTTCCTCTCTCTCTCCTTCCCTCTCACTCTTTCCCTCTCGGCTTCTGGGCAGGTTTGGAAAACTCTGAGTTGATGATGATTTTTAAGTGAGCGATTGCTCACTGCTCAGCTTAGAGGGAACTATGAACATAACCAAACTAAGTTGTCACAATATATATTCCTGCTAGTTTGCAGGTACTACCACCCACTTTCTTTTCCTACCTCATCTAAAATCTTTAGTATAATACCTATCTATCAATGCATATAGCAAAGCACTACTTTATTCTTAAATTACTATATTTTATAGAT